>NC_056728.1:676300241-676363593 GCF_019279795.1 Protopterus annectens
TGTAGAGGAGAGGCAGGTGGGGGAACTATGGGTATGCAATTATGGGCCTAGGCGTGCAGGTGTTGGCTGACGCAATCACATTAGGACCACCTTGGGGATATAAGTAATATTCCGAAATGGACATAGCTGATGCTTATACCTCTCAACCCCCAAGAGTAAATCCACTGGACAGGACATAAACCATTGGGGGAACAAATAGGGACCATACCTCTGAACTGTCCCCAATTTCCAGGGACATCCCTGATTTCAACTCAATTTCTAACTCTGTCCCACTTAATCCCTTCTAAAACTAGTGACATTTGGAGGAAAGGTGGTGAATTACATGTAATGAATAATGACAACAATTAAGAGTTATAAACATCATTTACCTCAGAGAATGTGTACAAATTCATATGCTCTGAGTCTGCCAATGTGTCAGCTTATAGGTTCATAGGTTCATAGGTTCATACTAGGCTATCTGCCCTGGGGCAATTATAAGCCTAGCCCGATTCTGTATGGCTTACGCCACCCCTTGATTTGAGTATACTGTGCCCTTTTTAAGGTTTAGTTTACTGTGCCTCTGTCTAATAGTGACACGGGGGTAATCCCTGGGACAAACCTATGATCCCCCATCCACTTATCGAGATTCTTCTTGAAGAGATTCAGTGAGTTGCTCTGCCTCACATGAACTGGAATTCTATTCCAGAGCGAAGGGAGCCTCTGGGTTATGAACCTGTCCCTCCAGCAAGTTCTATTTATTTCTGTGCTGAGGTTCAAGTCCCTCGAGAGTGTGGCTCTAAGGGATTTAGATTTACTGAGGTGGAGCATGTCCATTAATTCTGTATTTGACATAGCTTTGTATGTCAGGCATAGATCGCCTCGAAGTAGGCGGTATGCAACTGAGTAGAGCTGGAGTTTTTTTAACCAAGCAGCATATGGCATCTGTTTGAGATCCTTGATCCTCTTGATGAGATACTTTTGGGGTCTTTCTAATTGCTGCAGGTGTCAGGTAAGGTATATCCCAAAATGGGCATTGTATTCTATGATGGGCCTGATGAGGGATGAATAAAGGGGCACGATTACCTCTCTTGATCTAGATGTGAAACCCTTTGTGATGAGGTGGGCTATGTAGAAGGTCTTTCTAACCACTTTGGCAATGTGGTTTTCAAAGGAGAGATTGCTATCAACTTGGGTCCCCAGGTCCCTAATAACTTTCTCTGTACTTAATGGGTTTCTGCCTATGTGGTAATTTGTGGGCACATTGTTTTTGCCAAAGGGTATGACTATACATTTTTGGCATTTAGCTTTAAACCATGGTGCTGGCACCAGTTATCTGTCTCTGTGAGACCTTTTTGAAGGATGTTTGTGTCAGCTGGAGAGTTGATTATGGCGCCCAGTTTGCAGTCATCTGCGAACTTGGTGAGCCATAGTCCTCCCACATTTGCCTGTACCTCAGAAAAGTATATACCGAACAAGAGTGGTCCCAGGACAGAACCCTGTGGGACGCCACTTGTGACCGTTTTCGAGTCTGACATGGCTCCAGCAACTCTCACTCTGTGGGTTCCGTCTTTGAGCCAGTTTGTGACCCATCTTGTGACATAGGGGTTTATATTTAAGCTGGATAGCTTATATATGATGCCCGAATGGGGTATTGTGTCAAATGCCTTTGCAAGGTCCAGATAGGCTGTGTGGACTACCTTCCCTTCATCTATGGCTTTGGTGACTGAAGTCAACCAGGTTCAAAAGGCAGGATCTGCCCTTGACAAAGCCGAACTGGGTAGGATCTAGTGTCTGTAGGTCCCCAATGTCTTTGTTTATGAGCTCCATGATGATCCTCTCCATAGCCTTGCAGACTAAGCAAGTCAGGCTTATGGGGCAATAGTTTCCAGGGTCCGTAGAGACTCCACCTTTGTGGAGTGGGACCACTGTTTCTGTACGCCATTCTGTGGGCACATATCCTGTAGTGAGGCTGAGATTGTATAGTTGTTTTATTTGAGGGATTAGTTCCTCTTGTAGTTCATGTAGGACACAACCTGGGATGCCATCTGGTCCCATGGAAGCAGTGTTTTTTGCTTTGGAGAGGGCAGCCTTCACCTGAGCATCTGAGATGTTTGGGAGGCAGCCCTCTGCTGGGATAGATACTTGCTCTTTTGGCGGGAGGGGTGGGGAGTTTGGACTGAACCTGTCTACCAGGATATTGGCGATATCTGTGGGTTCAGTGTATTTTTTGTCGTTTAGAATCAACTCAGAACAAGTCTGGGAGTTGCATCCCAGGTTTCTAACATAACTGAAAAAAAGCCTTATGATTGTCTTTGGTGTCCTGTGCAATTTTTCTCGAAGCTGGCCTTGGAGGATTTTATGAGGATCATAATTTTTGCTAGTACTGATCAGAGATGCCTTCCTATTAGGGATTTTGCTCTATCATGTAGTAGCTTCCTCCTTCTGTTGTACAGTTTATTTATGGCAGGGTCCACCAGACTGGATGCCTGCCTTTGGATGATTGGGTCTTGGTTTTGTTTGGGATAGCATGATCCATGCATTCCTGGAGATGTCCGTAGAATGCATTTATATAGGATTCTGCAGTTTGGGCTGTAGTTTCCACTGGCCCTGGGGCCTTGAAGGATTCCACGTCAGTTTTGAGAAGTGAGAAGTTCTTTGAGAAGTTTTTCACTGTGGTTTTCTGGGCTGGGGTGGGTCGGGATGTGGACATCCAGTGAAATTAATTTATGGTCTGATCTTACCAATGAGGGATATACTTCTGGTGTGGAGCATAGAGTCCCCATGTTGGTAATGATCAGGTCTAGTATGTTGTCCCCTCTTGTGGGAGTGGTGACTAGTTGTTCCATAGCATTTGAGTTTATAATTTCCAGGAATCTTTGAGCTAAGGTGCTGGGGCTTGAGTAGTGCTCCCAGTCAATGTTTGGGTAGTTGAAGTCGCCCAATATAATGGTGTTCGGAGAGATCTTCATGTTCTCCAATGTTTTCAGGAAGGCGAATGGGATTCCTTACTTTGAAGGTGGTCTGTAGGATGCTATAAACTGAAAAGCAGTCTTGCCCACTGTTAGTTGCACATGGATGGTCTCCGATAATTCGTGCAATGCCACTAACCTGGAGGTGTGGATATCCTTGATAAATATGGAAACTCCCCTCCTTTTGTGGTTCAGTCCGGTTTTGGGGCGAAAAGCATGATATGAGGTATAGCCTGGTAGTGCTGGGGTGCTCTCTGGAGCCTTGAACCAGGTTTCTGTCACTGCACAGATATCAATGTTCTCCATACTGAGGAGAGCATCGAGTGCGTGCATCGTGAGGTTAAGACTTCTGGCGTTTAGCAGCATTACCCTTAGTTTCTTGTTCCTTGTGCTGTCTATGGGGGTGGGTTTGACTTTTGAGCCTTGCCTAAAAAAGGCACTATGGGGGTGGCAAGAGCCTTTGCCAGTATCTGAAAGCCCAGTGGTGACAGGTGCAAGCCGTCCCTAGCAAAGCAATGTGGCTTGTCAAGCATGTCATCCCAGGCTGACAGACACTGGATCCCCTTTGAATGACACCAAAATTTTAGCCAATTGTTAAAATCGATCATTTTGTCTTTGTACTGAGGCATCATTCTAGGTGAGGGTAAGATGCTGCTCAATGTCAGGGTCATACCAGCCTGGGCTACATGATCAGAGAGCTCCTCTATGTCTCTTTTCATGTAGTCCAGGGAGGCACGTCTCAGGTCATTCACACCAGCATGTACAATGACAGAGTCATATTTGTATTTGCTTTGGAGTGACCTGAGTGCTTGCGTTATGTGTCGGATCCTAGCACCCGACAGGCAGCTCACCGTGACCTTCTCTTTATTCAGCCTGGCTTAATAGCACTAATAATTTAAATGTGTCCCTGATGTTGTTATGACGTGTCCCTGATTCAGTTGGTATTTTTCTCCAATCGTATGAGAGGTCTGATAGGGACAGAAAGCACATATTCCACTGATAACCTTAGAAAGATGATAGAATATTAGGTATGCAGTAGCATGACTCGGCTGAAGGATGTGGGTTCCAAAATCCAATTACTTGTTTGTATTGAAGAGTGTTGGTTCCCATGTGTTAGCCAGACAGGTGCAGATTGTAAGAGGAACACACCAATAATATGAATCAAACTCTGGACAGGCTGCAAATTCCGTACAGTCGAATGACATTCTTTTGCCTAATGGGCAGCCATTCCTGATACTGTAGGCATGTAATCTGATGTAATAGGCATCACAAGGTAATATCATAGTCCTCACTCCCACCCAGGAGTGTGAGTGTCAGATGCAACACCAAATGCAGTGCATTTGCAAGTGCGGGAGCAAGCGGGTGTAAACCTGTTTGGCCACCAGTATATGAGTATTACACTGGTGAAGCAATGTAGAGGCTGAGTGTAAGAAACTGTAAATGGAGATTAGCATTGCTTAGCTATGCGCAAACCCGCGCACACCTGCTCACAACTGCTTTAATGTGCCTTAATCACTCCATATCCAATGGCCTTATTCTGCCCAGCAACAAAATAAACAGCCTCTGCAAGGCTCGAAACCAGGACCCTGCACACACAGCTATTGTGATTTATCACTAAGCCAATGCAGATATACAGACATCGGATCTTATCACAAACATATCATCCAGTGCAGTCATTCAGCATTATAGGAAATGTATTCTATCATGTAGATGTATGTGTGTGTGTGTTTATGTCCAGCTATAAATACATACATATATATATATATATATATATATATATATATATATATATATATATACATATATATATATATATATATATAAATACATACATATATATATATATAAATAGACATATCAAGAACATCCCATGTGACAACAAAGCATTACAAAGACAAGCAACACTTGTATTATGTAGTGGTGTTGTCCTATGTAATATCAAGACTCCCTCAGACAGACATGTGTCATTAATACATGCAAACATTTGTACATTGGCCAAATACATCACTCTGTGCATTTTATTTACATTAACACAACAGTTCTGGTCCAATCATTATGTGAAAACAGTACTCTTGCAAGGTGCTGTGTGCGACATCATCATCATGAAAAAGGTAAATGGGTTAACCATAGAGGGACTGGTAGTGTTGCGTGTACAATGGGGTCATCTGCATCACGTGTACCTGGAAGCTTTAGGAGTCATATGCATACCAGGATTGTGTGCCTAAGAAACAGGGGTGAGGACAACTGGAGTATGTTGTGATGCATATTAAAAGGGTTACGTGTCCAGTGGACACGTGTATGAACTAGACAGCTATGTATGGGGCAAATGTTGTTCTAGACACTGATTGGCCTTTTGTTTCTGTAGGGTGAGAGTGGGATGTGGGGGAAGGAGAGTAGGTATGCTCGTGGAGGATAAGTTGGGTAGGATGACAGACAAGACAGCATACAGGGTCGGTATATTACACATATGGGGGGATACACCTTGGATAGGGAGGGGTGTTCAGCAGTCACAAGCCCATGAGGCCCAGATGGAAACAGTGGGACGGAGGTCCCCAGCTATGGGCAGCCACCACTGCACCAAAACAACTGCAACAGTGGCAGTGCTGGGGGCTGTCTAGGAGGGGTAGGCTCACCCTGTAAATTTGACACTCTGCCCTTGAGCTGGCGCATCTGGCCTCAAAACCACTTATTGAGCCCTCTATGCACCACGTCCGGGACTGTACAACAGCGGACATGTTCCTGTCTGGAACTGCTCACAGGGGCGGCAAGCCCCATCCTCAGTGGCGGTTCCAACAGAAGGTGGTGCAGAGTCAACAGAGGTGGAGGTCCAAGGCTGGGCCCCAGATGTGCTGGTGCCCGGTGCCATGGCCAGCTGAAATGGGACAGGAGGATCTGCCGGGACATCCAAACCCATACAGCCTATGGTGTTGTAGTTTAAACACAGATATGGCTTAGTAATAGTCAACAGCATTCAGGAGCACTTATAACAGCATGCATAGATATGACCATCAACCCAACACAACAGATGGTATACATTTGCAGAGGGAGCACAACACATGCATATATACTGCATGACATCTGTACAAAGTGTAGAAGACTTGTGATTGCAGCTATGAACAGTGGCCCATTATTGGCATGTTACTGAGAACCCCAGACAGTGTCTGTCATACCATTGTTTCATGTGATATATGTCCAATCAGTGATGTGATGGCAGTAACTCATCACTATCACCATGTACTGACTGCAATCCTCACACTATGATCCTGCAATTCACAAATGTGTGTTCAGTGAGTAACACAGGAAACAAATGGTTCCACACACTGACCATTCCACAGATGGCCCTACAGATGGGGCTCCCTCACAAACAGAGCACTGTCTTGACAGTTTTAAAACATGCAGAATAGCCGTTACCACACACAACTTGTTAAACTGGCAGTAGTCTCAAGGAAGCATAGCTACACTTACATGCTGTAGTCATGTCTGGCACATCACCCTCCTGTCTATAGGCTATTTCCCACTGTATATGTTGTTGAAGAACATCCAGATATCATCTGTGATGCCGTTTACCAAACACCAGATCCAGGTACCACCCACAGCGACTGTCATGGGCAAACACCAACATGATGTTCCTAGATATTGTACTGTGTTTCCATGTGATTGGCTATGGGAACATCATCACAGCTGTTCCACATGCAATCAGCTAGAGGAGGACTGCAATAGGTGCAGAGGCCATCACCTGATCATGACCATCACTTACAAAACACAAGATGCTGCTGAGCAGGTGTACAACTCCACATCCACCAGAGAGTGTGTCGGAGGGACAGAGAGAGGCAAAGTAAATCAGAGAAGGGCTTGGAGACTAAAGCCTAAGCATCGTCTGTCACACACCTACCAGTACAGGAGTTTAAACCCCTGACTGACTAGTCATTACTATTACAAGTACATGCAGTTATTCCATGTGCCACAAAGCTGACATGTTTGGTGTCCTGTAAGAACATATATGTGTGCTGGTGAGTGACATCTGCAACAGAGATATAGTAGACATACATTAGGTGTAGCACACATGGTTGTCCACATGAACGGATGTCATTGTCAACACAACCACATTCTCTAATGTACTCACATTGACACACTTTGCCAGGCCCACAAATACACTTCCTAACTACTTAGTTTGCCACACTGCAGTAATGCACAGTTACCACATGAACCGCAGAGGATATCCAGAGGTTCTATGGGCTAGGGCATGTAAACATGTCTGACATCAGTCAGTATGCCAGTGGGAGTTATACTGGGTGTGACTGGTTGGGAACATCATACCCCACACGCAGACACAAGGTGCCAGTACTGACATGCATGTGTGCATTGCTTCATGGGTGTGTAGTGGTTGGCTGTGCAAAATGGCTGTACAAGGCTGGGTGAGGGGTAATCCTTGGCATCATGCCACCCGACAATGGTGTGCAGTGTGGTACAGGGGTGTAGTGTCTACAATGTCCCATACAGATGGGTATTGTATGAACTGCCCTGACATCCTGGTTACCATTGTGTATGGTCATAGCATTGCAATGCATGCCATGTCTGTGTTTGATAGTCCTTGACATGGACATTGCCTGGGATGTGCATGCCCCACAATAATGTACAGTGACATGTACAAGTGTACCTGGTTTGGCAGGCACATGTTGTGTACACAGACTGTTATCCTCAGATATGCCAATACTGGCCTGGTATGGCAGGACCTGCTTATAGACAGCAGGTTGACCCTGCACCTGCAGTGATAGCATGATACAGGGATTCCCTGGTGTCAGTGGCATCGGTCCATACAGGGCACATGTGTAAGGCATTGTATAGCCTCTGTGGATCACATTTGATGGCACCACATATGTTGCAGGCATCCAGTGGGGAACATGGTGAAGGCACATTGTCTGCAATTATGTGCCTATTGTACTGCTGTACAGGGTACCATGCACTCTGCAGCCCACTGCAATCACACCATACCTACTATCTGTCATGTGCAGGGTACTAGCAACATAGCGGGATATTCTAGGCAAGTGTTTTTCTCTATTACACATGGGTTCAGAACGTATTATGGGTAATAGTAGGGTTGCATACTTTGTTCACCAGGCCTTTTGCCAGATGTAGGGGTATGGCTTGCCAACGCAGTCCCTTGGCTGACTGACATCTGTACTCCTCATGAGGTGGACATTGTGACATATAATGCGGACACCATATAGGAAAACTACAAAAATCTGGTCCCCAACATGTCCAGTGGTTAGACACTCACAGCCACCTCCACTCAGGCTCTGACTGTCAAACACACACACACACACACACACACACACACACACACACACACACATACACATGCACACACACACCTTCCATGTCTTGGAATAGAATCCCTACCTTACTAGTGTATTACACTAAAGCATTACACAGTTACAGCACGTGCTACAGAGATTATTGGGTTACAGCAGTCCCAGAGGTGTATTACTAGACGGGTGACAACAGCAGGATTGCCAAAGGTGGTTATGTGAATTATAAAGAGTGTGCATACTCTAAAAAGCATTGTTCATTTCTCAGGCAGACAGAGACACACACACAGTTGGCATGTCATGGAATAGAACGTCAACCTAACTAGTTTATCACACTACAGCATTATGCAGTTACAGCACATGCTACAGAGATTACTGCATTAGAGAACTCCCAGAGGTGTATTTCTAGGTGGGTGACATCAGCAGGATTGCCAAAGGTGTTTATGTGAATTGTAAAGAGTGCGCATACCCTAAAAGGCATTGTTACTTTCTGAGGCAGACAGACACACACAAACACAAACACACACACACACACACACACACACACACACACACACACACACACACACACACAGTTGGCATCTCTTGGAATAGAACCCCTAACTAACTAGTTTATCACACTACAGCAATACGCAGTTACAGCATGCGCTACAGAGAATACTGGGTTACAGCAGTCCCAGAGGTGTATTCGTAGGTGGGTGACATCAGCAGGATTGCCAAAGAAGGGCATTTCAAGTGTACTGTGAGTTGTACATGTCTGTTACCTGCGTGTGCCCGCTGCTTACTGTCACGACAACACAATTACACCTGCTTACAACTGTTTAAAAGTGTTTTATGTAGTCCTAATTGACAGTATCAACAAGGCTTGCAGGTCTTGAACCCTAGACTATGCAAACTGAGATCACATACCAATAAGCCATATGGGTTGTATACATGTTGCATGGAGTCTATAATGCACATCTTACTACAGGTATTCCACAGTACTGAAAACAAATGGGACAGTCACTTTGTGTACATATGTACAATACCCTTGAATGTACTGTACTCTGTGAAACAACAAAGACAAGTCTACATCTGTACAACTGTCATAACTACACACACATATATATATATATATATATATATATATATATATATATACCTACGGAATATGTATACACACACATATATATATCTATATGTATGCATATACACAGACACAGCTATAGCCATATATATATATATATATATATATATATATATATATATATATATATATATATATATATATATACATACACATCTGAACACCCTTTGTGACACAGAAGGGTTCCAAGGGAACTGATGTGTACACAAAACAGAGGCATCTCTTGTGTTATAACATTTAAATCTTAAGCAGTTCACCAGAGAAGGGATGGTTGTTGTGTATGTGGAGCTTGGGGTTGGGAATGATGGCTAATGTAATCTACCCCAGAGATTGTGGAGTTAGGGTGGGGGAATGATGGGCATGGACTTACACCCCAGCGACCACTTCTGTGTCACTGCTCGACAGTGGCACAGGAAAATAACATACCCAATGGTAGTCATGCTTGACTGTGTATTCTTTACCATTCCTAACTATGTAATACTTTGTACACACAGGTCACCACAGATGGCTACTGTGGTGTGCTAAAAGACATTACACATGTGTATGCCTGGCTACAAGGTAGTCTCACACACACAAACAAGCACACACTTGCTAGTATTGTGCATACACGTCTTACCTATGTAAAGGTAACTAGTACAGTGGTATGCAGTTGGGGTATGTGCCACAGAACACATACAATTACACTTACTCTGATTCCACTTCTGAGCTGAGTGACATCACAGGAACAATTACTTGCAGAGGGGAGGGGGGAAGAGAGAGGGATTTAGCAGCTGACAAGGATAAAGACCAGTGCAAAAGGAGGTATCTCTTTGGAATGCAGCAAAACCCACTGTCATGACAGGATGCAGACACAAATACACACACACAACCACACTCAGCCATTTTCTGACACACACACACTCAGATATTTGTTGACACACACCCAGGCATTTGCTGAGACACACACACACACACACACACACACACACACACACACACACACACACACACACACACACACACACACACACACACACACACACACACACACACACACACACACACACACACACACACACACACACACACACACACACACAAACACACTCAGCTATTTGCTGACACACACACAAACACACACTTGCCAGTGGTGGGATCAGAACTCCTGCCTATCTAGAGATCACTATTACAGTCCTATGCAGTTATGAGACACGCCACAGAGATTACACATTCCAAGGCAGTCAGACTGCCCTTCTAAGATTGAGGACAACAACAGGGAGACTGACAGTCACAAAGTACATAGCTGTAAACCTGTGTGTTTAAAGTAGGTGTCCATTACAGTCCGTATGCACAAACAAGACATATCATCTGAAGTAGGCCTGCGAGGTATAGTTGTAGTACAACAGGAACCTGAACTGGAGTATGGCCATCTGTGGAATGGATAACTACTATCACTATACAGGGTTACAGTGGGCATGCTCATACATATAGTAGCACAGGGCCATTTAGGATGCACTATGACTACAACTACACAAGGTTATACTGGGCATGCTCATATACTTAGTAACAAAGGGCTTGTTGGATGCATTGACTCAAATTACAGAAGGTGGCAGTGGGTACGCTCATACACTTAGTAGCACAGGGCTGTTTGGGATGCACTCCGATTCTAACCACAGAAGGCCACAGTGTGCATGCTGACACACTTACATGTACAGAACATGTTGTAATGGACTCCTATTGTAAACACACATGTTTACAGCTATGTACATCTTACCTGTCAGTATATATGCACATCATATTGTTTTATTACCTAATACCTGTATGTGGCCCATAAATTATATATATGTGTCTGTGCAGTGTGATACAAATGCATACATGTACAAGAAGTACTGACATATATATGTTAAGTATACACATTCATGTATGTGTGGACGTGACAGACAATAGGTTACCTGGGTCACACAGGCAGATGCTACCTACAGCATGTGTCACACACCTTGCTGCCCTGAAAGGCATACATTGATAGCAAGTTGTGGAGAGTGGCATTATACGTGGAACAGTGGCATGTGCAAGCATAATGTGTGAGCCACATTGTTTAATGGTACTGAGGTGCAGGTGTCAAGATGACCTCTCCCGGCTGTGTTAGTAGTTGTCATTATTAGCAGGACTGCTACCTTAAGTATATCTCACATTGGTCATATACACAATTTCTGCTGCTGTCCATCACCTTACATGAGGCATTTGCTACCAAGCACATTACTGCCACTTGCAGTGATGTCACGGTACGAGTGGCAACTGCTAGACCAAAACAATGAGCCAATGTCCTGCTGTTACTATAAGGTTGTCAAGTGTCTGTCATTCTGGGCTGTCATGACTGAACGACAAGCCTTCAACACAGAGCACATACATCCATATTTCACGTGTGTGTGGATAATACCTAGGTCAAATTTACCCATATAGCCGCATTCCAAGGCAAATGTCCTACACCCAGAAGTAACATCCTGACATCTACAAGACAATTGCATTGGATGCTTATTGCTAACCAGTGCAAGATGTGTGGCTTTAGTAATCTATTTGCTCAATGTAGAACCTACAATGGGGGATAATGACATCTGTGCAGTGAGGAACACCTGGCTGAAGGCTCTTTAGTGCACAATAGCACTACCACCATATAACTCATATCCAGACATGTGGGCCATAACAGTGGTATGGACCATTTCAGGTGGGGGTGTACACATATTCATAAAGGCTACTCACAAGTAAAGACCAATACACCAACATAACGCATTAGAGATGAGTCAGGTACAGATGACAGTGGCAAATGCTGCATTCTAGGTTGTATCCTCATATACATCCACCACCTTGTCCCCAGACTACCAACACATATCCATATGTGGTATGACATAGTATTGTAGACCACCAGAAAACCCTTGATTGGTGGAATGTACCTAGGCCTACATCAGATGTGCAAAGTACCCATGTATAGACACAGCTGCATAATGTGTTATGTAATGCAATAATACCACTGTTTGTAACCAGTTCAGTTGTACACATACCAGGGTCCCTCAGATGTTTTCAGCATTAACACGGTCGACTGTTGCTGTACAACAGCAAACAACACCCTCATGGTTGGATATGACCTAACTGTACCTGCCCTGGATATGTACATCTCACACTCATACAACATAAATGACATTACCATGGCTTTCATTATCCTTTCTACATACAGGTAGCTACAGTCATTACACACATGCACATGGCAGATAGCATGCTAACAGTACATAAGGTTTGATATCTATGTTAACAGAGGTAATATTCCCTCTCTACTGGTATCCCATAACACCTATCATATCATACAACACCCCATGAGGCATGTATGTCTTTAGACATGTCCACCTAATGCAATGCCTACAAACATACCCAAATAACAGCATCATAGGACCTACACAAGGCCTGCATCGACAGACTCATTGAAATTCAGCTCTGCTCTGTATGTTCCTGAGTAGTCACAGGTGATATGTTCATGACATGTACAGCCATGTGTGGCCACAGCTCCTACATATACCCCATGTCAACAATTGCAAGCCATGCATGCTGTGTGCTGTCTGGACATTATCCTTAGTACCACAATAGCCAGTACATGCTGGGGTGAGATGTTTACAAGCCACAGACCTTGCACATGCTTGAATGAGTGTACTGCCTAGCTCTAACAGAGCACATTGCCGGCACTCTTCCAGTAAACATGAGGTGTGTGTGGCAAATATGATGTGCTCACTGTTGACCATTACAGTGCCCTGGCTTCACCATGGCACTGTCAAGTAACAGTTTGTAGGAGCATGAGATGGAATAATGCTGTGTGTGTGTCGCTGATATGTGCTGTTGTCATATATGTACACTTGGCTGCTCAGTGAAGGTGGTGGTGTACTACCAGTACATGAATACAACATCCATTATGGTGTAATGCTCGGCTTTGTTTCACGCATGGCGTGGGGAAGGTGTGGAATGTATCCTCTTGACCTGCTAGTGCACTTACTGATGTAGACCACATATGTGTACATGTATTGATTTTTGTGTAGATTCAATGTGTGTGCAGTGTCTGATGTCTGAAGGTGACTGTTGTCTTAGTACATCATGCTGTTGCAATACATCCTCAACATTGCCAACTGTATATGGTGATATGCTCTACCTACAGTAAGCCGTACATGAGGTATGGACAGATGTTTGGACATGACTACTAAGTGGTGGGGCTTCTTTGCACATGAAAGTTTACTGAGGACAGCTCACTGGTGTGTTACAACCAGTCCTACAATAACCTGTGTAACTGCTAAGGTCAGGTTTTGTTAATTGAAGTGGATGACAGACAATGTAGAATGCTGTAAGGGTGACACTGAAGGCAAACCTCATGACACCTGTAACGGTAATACCTCCCCTGTGCATATATTGTGCATATATCAGCACAGTTGGCAAAGGAAAGAGTCAGTAAGCTTTGTACCAGATGCAATAGTGCTGTACTTCTGTAATACCTATCATGAAATAGGCAGGTATTTGATTCACAGTACTGGCACATGTGGGTATGTGTGTCTCCATATATGTCACGTATGGTTGGGAACACATCCCACATTTTATCACTCTCCTGAACACTGTTTTTGACACCATTACAGAGTGAAGTGTAGAAAGAAAGGCATAGGCAGGTGGTTGAACCTCACACGTGTAAAGTGTCTGTATGTGTGTGACATAGGTGTATATCTTTGTGAATGACACAGTGTGTGTGTGTGTGTGTGTGTGTGTGTGTGTGTGTGTGTGTGTGTGTGTGTGTGTGTGTGTGTGTGTGTGTGTGTGTGTGTGTGTGTGGCTGTCCGTGTGTATGGCTGACCGGTCCCTGGATTGAGGCTGTATTTTATCATAGTGAAATGTTAATGCCCCTCCCCCCATCCACTCAATGCAATCTAGCATCCCTGTTGATATCATCAATCGTAGATGGGCATTCTAACCACCTGTTAACATGTACACCCTGGGGTGTGACCTGTTGTTACATAGCTTACTGATGGACCCCCCTCCCCACATACACTCACTGCACTGTAGTATCCCTGTTGATGTCCTCGATCTTAGGCCATTCCAACTACCTGTACATGTGTAATCTCTGTGGCGTGTCTTGTAATTGTGTAGTACTATAATGATGGCATGCACATAGGCAGGGGTTCTCATCCGAACACTGGCAACTGTGTGTGTGTATCAAAGTGTGTGTTACTGTGTCTGTGACTCCCTGAGTGTGTGGGTGTGTCTGTGTTTGCATGCTGTCATGGCAGTGGGTATTACTGCTTCCCATTGAGAAGCCACTATTTCAACTGGCCTTTACCCTTGTCATCCTGCATACCACTCTTTTACCTCATCCCCGCTCCAGGTAACTATACTTGTGATGTCACCCACTATGGATCTGATGGCTCTGAATACAGTAGCTTACTACACAGCTATCATGCTCTTGGATCATTAGAACAGTAAACATAATTGAAACATGGGAGAATATAAATGTGATGTGGAAGCCACAAAGTGCATGCAGGTATTGCCATACTGACCTGTGGGTAGCCAACATGTACATATGGGACACTAACTGCAAACACCGACATCCCCCAGCACATGCAACTACACCTGAAAGAGGAAGGCAAAACATCAAGATCAACATGCTGTTAGTGTTGTTACACATGATACATACTGTCAAACATACAAAATGCATTCTAAAACTGTAATACATGGTATGTCTGCTGCCTGTCAACACTACTCAACAATATTTATCTACAATTGTGTACCTAGTATGTTCACCCTGTGCATCAGACCATATGAGCATGTCCCTGCACCGATGGTGTGGATGACAGGAATGCGGCACAGGCATCATCATGTGCACAGGGTGATAATGTTTGCCAGAGGCCTAGGTTGCACCATTGGATGACATCATGTGTGTGTGTGTTAGGGCCTGTGATATCATTGGGCGTGTGTGGATGTTATGTGTGTGTGTGTTGAGGTGCCCTACATTTGTTTCTGGAGTGTGTGTATGTCTGCACACAGGTCTGGCATGTGGCTGGCCTACACAGGGGTATTATTGACAGCTGCAGACTGTACAAGGCAGGTTTCACAGTTCACGGTGTCCAGCCACAGCCATGTGACCTGCGCCTACCAGGGGTTGCACGGGCACTATCAGGCAGAGGTCCAGATTGGGTACTGTCTGATGACACATGTCCACTGGAATCGTGTCCCTGTTGGGACCATCAAAGACCATGTGCACATGGCCTGCTGTGTCCTGGTGTGGACCGCACAGCACCAGCAGCACTGCTGCTGCTACCACCACTATGAGAGTGGGCATGTGCAGTAGCATGTTCACGTAGACCTTCAACAGGTGATGTAGCTGACCTACGTCCATGTGCCTGATGCCTCACTCCCACCAGATGTTCCAGCACAGACATTCCATGCTCGAGGATTAACATGCCATGGTCAAGGACTCCCACCATGTCACCCAATCGTCTATCCAAAACATCTGCAAGATGATGGTGAGCATTTGCAAGTGCCTGGATGTTGTCAGATAATGAACAGACAGCAGCCCTCTGAAGCCTCAGACCTTCTCTGTTGTGCCATTCAGCATGTGCCTGTGCCTCCATTACAGCCTGAAACATGCATCTGGTGACTCCAGCTGATGTGTTTTGTCTCGCAGGGGCATGTTGGCCAGTGGTCCTCCTACGAGCAGCGCTGGGCACATGCCTGTGTGGGACATCACCAGTCAGTTGACTGGGATCATGGTGTGCAGGCACACCTTCCATAGTCTCCACACTTCCCTGTTTCATGCTACCAACTGCCAACTGTCCTTCCTCTATGACCAGTGGTGATGGGCTATGTGTAGGCAGGGGTACTGTGTGCGAGGATGAGGGGAAGACAGGTGGAAAGGTAACCAATGGCACAGTTCAACCCGTGACAACCCTGCCTGTGCCTCAGTCATACTATCATCATCACTGCTAGTGTCTGTGGGGACACTAACATCAGGTGGACCACAGGAGGGCAACGCACCTACATCAACACCTGTGAGGGGAAGACAAGAACTGTATATTACAAGTTATACCAGACACACACACACACACACACACACACACACACACACACACACACACACACACACACACACACACACACACAGACACAGACAGACACTGACGCTACATGCAGGTGATATGGCAGATGGCATTCAGCTTAGACAATTATAGTTTCAGCTTAGACAATTATAGTGGTAGTTATCATACATCCCTGAGTTACACACAACAGCATGCATGTGTTATTGCAGGCAGCATGCACCTTACACAATTATAGTGGTGGTTAGCATACATACCTGTATTGCAATATTTGTGTTAGAAGCCTATGTCCCATACCTGCAACACAATGCACACACTTTGCACTGTTGCACTGCACTGCCATGGTGTGTGCAACATACACCACATGTTAACAGACCATTGCTGACCTTTGTACATCTGCCATTGATGCTTTGTGTTTGTCACCGCCCCTCTGTATGAGGACATGAGCAGTAGGGTATGTCGACTGCATACTATGTTTGCCTGAGCCCTAGCTTGTATATCTCCCCCAAAGCAGTGCATGTCTGTTCAACATTATTCCGCCTACCCCTGAGCTGAGTCTAGACATTGTGCATGTGGCTGTACACACATATTTGACATGGCTGTCCCTACCTTGCAAAGGTGCCACATACCAGCACAGGTTTACAGTACACCGGCCTGCTGTGTGGCTTATAACTTTGCCAATCACATGTAGTATGACATGTCTTCTGCCGACTTGTTGAATGGCATGCATACATGTGTAACACAATGGTGTCCTTTCCAATCTACAGTACGGTAATGGTGTCCCAATGCAGGGACGTGTTATGCTAACATGACCTTCAGCTGATGCAATGTTGTCTGTCCACACTACAAATGTGCAGGGACATACTGCACATTGAGCTGATGTGCATAGCCATTGCAGGGCATCATGTGGCTTCACAATTGCTATACAGTGTGAGCTACTGACACAGTTCATAGCCATGACTATGTTCACATACAATACATATCTAATGTGGAATGTGACCCATGTCACTGAGGTGTATACACACTAAACCCTAATGTGGAATGTGTGACACAGGTCACAGAAGGGTATATGGATGACATCCCTGTACATCTGCAACCATATTACTGATGACTGTCAACTATGCAAACACATGGCTAACTTTGCAGTACTCTGTGTCCCACATGCCATCTGTGTATCTCACACAAATGAGGAGCAGGAATGACAGTGATGTCTGACACCAGCAAGGTGAATGTACTGTATCTGTGGCCTGATGTGGTTGTATGTCTATGTTGTGCAACACATGTATGTATTTGGATACTGTATAAGTGAATGCTGTCATGTCGTGACACAATCAAGATGTTCAAGACATGTTATGTGGTGGTTTCATGTTATGCCTACACAAGCTGTGCACAGGCCTGTATTATGTTTAGTGTTTCACATCTGCAATATCACCATTACACAAAGGCCATAGTTGTATTGTGTCGAGCCAATGTACAACAGGGTGTAAACACATGTACATCACTTCTACTGTGTGTGTTGCTTCATGTCTCTGGCCATCCTCCATGGCCATGTGTACACATGTTCTGCCCAATGGTTGTGATGGCCATTTTATTTCACATCAGTGTTATCCCATATGACATAAATCCATAGATGTCATATGCTCCACTGAGGACAAGATTATGCAGACAAAGGGTGGTATGTATGGGATGTGAGACATGTTTTGCAGGATAGTTGAGCAGTGTTGCAGTCAGCCCACTACATGTCATGGACAGGTCATATAGCACATGACATTGTGTGACATTCATAGCAAAGGTATAATCCACAAGGGTGTATCCTGTGGGCCGGTCATATTTCAGCTCCAACACATTTAAAGTGTGTGCGCACATATGCTCTCTGTACAGTACTGTTTGTACTCCCAACATGTGTAATGCTGATATGTAGTACCTGTCCCTACCATAGAACACACCTCCACCATTGTATTCATTGTTGTCCACACATCTGGCAATGACAGTTTGGAAGGTTTAGTGTAGGTGTTTCATATAGTCTTCAATTGTTTCTCATGGGTAAACACTGTGATGCATTGCAGACCTGACCAGTGTCCATTAACAGGACCACCATACATTATGTGTATGTGTGTTATGGCAGATAGCATGCAATTAATATGTGCCTTGCATTATCAAGCCTGGTAAGTAATAACAATCTCACCTGCCACAGGCTGCTGTTGCTGAAAAATGCCAGAGGTATCAAAACAGGAGTGTCACAACAGTAAGACCATTATCTACACCTGTGTGATAGCTACAGGGTGCAATGTCCATGTTAGCACATAAGCCAGTACAATACACTATACTATGGAGTATGCACATCTGTGCATACATAGAGTAGCAGACTATAGTATGTGGCATGTGTGCATACATGCCTTACATATGATGTTACATTACATATTGTACAGTAACACATGTAACTATGTGAAATATAGTTGTGTTATATGTGCAGTAGTGACTTACCGGGCAACTTCAGGCTCAGTGGTTGAGAGACACCTAACTCCACAATACCAGCTAAAGCTTGTGGATGGAGGTCTGCAGGTGTCCCCAGGTTGGCCAGTAGCTCCTCAATATGTGTAAGTGGGGGCTGGGTGAGTGGCCCCCCACCTGTTGCACCTTGTTCCCTGGTGATTGCATTAGCACGCTGTTTCACCCATCTTATGAGGTCAATGCAGTGTTGGCGCATCTGCTGATAGGTGATTGTGACTGCCAACATCCTTTACCCTCCTGCAGAGTTCCTCCCACAGGGCATCCCGCTGCTGTGCATCCTGTGCCATATGGCTGAAGAGTGTTGTGTGGTTGTCGAGGAGGTATGGGACGAGGACCTCATCCTCCAAGCAGCTGTATGCCAGCAGTCTGCTACATGGTATACCTGGAAGACATAATGATGGAGACAGGTCACAGTAACTCACAGAGAAGTACAGCAGTACAGCTGAACATACATGTGTATCACATGTATTAAGATTACAAATACAACTTTGCAAATCTACATGACACTAACATCATTGACATGTATAAGTCACACACATTTGACACTTACTGGTGATCTGATGTTATAGCCATATATGTGTGTGTCATGTGATGACATTGCTCATACACCATGTGGATGTTGTCTTGACGTGGGCATGTCTGCTTGCCTGTCGTGGTGTCTTTACCTATCAGCACATGCCTGGATGTGTTCACATTAATGCAATTGACCTTAATGCTGTGTATATGTCACATATATAGTCATACATAGCCATTAGGGACATGACCTGTGACCCTGCAGACTTGCAAGCATGTACGTGTTTTGCCATATACATCTACATGGCACTGTACAGCTGTGTAGCATCCTGCCATGTATTGCCTGTGTTGCACATGTGTAAGACATGGGACAATAGCTAGCCTGATGGTATTTGCAGGGTTGGATATCAACTATAGCATGTATGGTCATATTAATCTAGTAGGCTATATGCCCTGGGCCATTTATGAGCCTAGGCAGACAGGTTACCTAGCTGTAGGCAACAAACAGGTAAGTTTCAGTGGGCAGTTCAAGCAGTGCCACAGAACTGATCCACAGGGTTACTGATATATTTGGCATGTGGTCATCACACCATGTCACAGAGAGGGGCGATGTGCAGCTTCGCTGGACAGGGATGCATAGTATGGCAAGAGAATGTTAAGTGTATGGGACAGAGATCTGTCAGGCATGTTGTGATCCTTGAAATAGAAAGGTGGATGTCCATGAAGAATGTGTTTATTTGGGATCGGGATGTGTTAAGTGTAGCATGTCCAACACCTCTGGGTTGGACATAGCTTTATTCAGGCTAGGCTGCATGCTATATAGTGCAGCGATTGGGAAGGGCAGTGTAGGCCATATACACATTGGCAATAACCCTTAAAGGAAATATGTGATCTATTATGGGTCACATGGGTGTTGAGTATGGCTGAGCAATTATCTCTATATTTCTGGATGGCACCCTGTCATGATTAGGGGTGCCACAGACGACTACCTGTCTGGTGTGGTGAAGTAACTATCAAAGGAAAGAGTACTGTCCAGCTGCATCCCATGCACACAGTTGCCATTATGTTGACCGCTGCCTACATGGTAGTTCATGGGTATAGGGTTTGTAACATAGGGGATGACAATGCAATACTTAGCTGTCAGATTGTAGCCATATGTCACACACCACACATCTGACACACTAAGGCCCTTCTGTATGTTGAACGCAGCACACGTTGAGTCAACTATTGCTCCTAGTTCATAGTCATTTGCAAACATCAATAGGCAGATGCCTTTTGTGTTAGTCTGTGTGGTATAGATAACAAAGAGGAGGAGTACCAGGAATGAACCCTGTATTACTGTGGCTGGCACTGGTTTGATGTGCGTGTATTAGTCAGACACCTTCTGTAGTGTTGGTTCTGCCAGCAGTCCAGTTGCCAACCACTCCTGTGACATAGGAATATACACCTAGTTTACTGAGTGTAGTTGGAACACAGTATGGGTGATGGTGTCCTATGGCCTGGCAAGGTCATGATATGCAGTGTGAATCAACCCTACTGTCATCTACATCTGTACCGGGTACATCAAATACGTTTATCATGGTTCATGGCCTTACAGACCAGACTCAGCAGGGTAGTTGTGCACTATTTCCCATTATCAATGGTGTCTCCCCCTTTGTGGCATGTGATAACTGCTGCTGTGCACCATTCGGTGTGTACACAGCCTGACATGGAGCTATGCTTGAACATGATGAGTATGTGGATAGCTGAATGTTCTTACATTTGTGTAGGATAACATAACATTGCCATTGGAGACTAACTATGTGTAGCATACTGTTAGCCCTGTTTGTGTGACTACTGTGATCCAGGTCAGTGGGATCGATGGAATCCAACATGCATTGAGCGCAGGTGTTGGTACATGAGGAGTCTTCCCAGTTCATAATGGAATAGTTGAGAGTAGCCATCATTATGGTTTTATCTCAGACCTAATCTTCCTCATTACAGCATATTATGACAGTTGAGAAATCCGCGGCCTGGTGGGTGATCTGTCTCAAAGTGTAATTTGAATTCCACTTTGGCACAAAGGTAGTTGCTCAACATAATGCATCTGAAGTTATGTAAGTGCAACTAGTGTGGGGGTGTACTGGTGGGTGATCTGTTGCAAGGTTCAATTTGAAATCCACTTTGGCACAAAAGTAGTTGCTCAGCATAATGCATCTGAAGTTATTCAAGTGCAACTAGCGTGGGGGTGTACATATCCTTCAGGAATATGGACACACCTGCGACCCGTGTGTTCCAATAAAGGATAATGGGCAAGAGGTGAGGTATGTGTTATAACATGGTCATGCAAGTGTGCTCTCCAGAGCATTGAAACATGTCTCAGCCACTGCACAGATATGTTCTCCATGTTAGGGATTGACATATGGCTGTTCATATAGTGTTTCTGACATGTATCATTCTGTAGCGAGACCCGCAGTTTATTGCTTGGTTGTCCCTGCAACAGCAGTGGACCTTCAATTGAACTGTGCATGATGAAGGCACTGTAGGGGAAGTATGAGCCCTAGGCAGTATCCAGATTCCCAGCGGTGACAGGTGCAGGCCCTGTCTGGCAAAGCATCATGGTCTGTCAACCATGTTATCCCAGGCAGACAGATACTGGATGCCCTTTGGCTTGCACCACTACACTAGACAATTGTGGAATACAATCCTTTTGTCCCTGGACAGCAGTATCATTCTTGCCAATGGCAGAATGCTACCCAGGCCTTGGGACATGTCTGCATGGGCTACAAGACCTGACAGTTCCTACATGTGTTTCCATGCAGTCCAGGCTACTGCATCGCAGGTCCTGCACAACAACATGGAATATGCCAGAGCCATGTGTATAGTTCAAAAGGTGGACTGAGTGTATGGGTATTTGGCTAATCATGCCAGACAGGCAGCTGACAGTATGTATGCCCTTGTATAGGTAGGTGTGTAACATAGTGCTAGAGTTTGCATTCACAAATGAGTACTGTTGGGCATGTTTCCAGTCATGTGTTCTGAGGTGTGGCACAGTTATGCAAACTATGTCATACAGTTTGTGTATTTCAGTGTCTGTCTCTTCCTGCTTGGGGGGGTCACTTGTTTGGCCAGATACTTAGAAGCATCTGTGAATGTGCATGATTTCTGGTAGGGTGTGTGGGTGTCCTTACTATGTTCTGGTAAGGGTATGTGTTGGTTGTGTTGATGAGCTGCATGTGTTAACCTACACCTCATGACTGTCCAGTCCAGTAATGGCTGTAGACTGGGCTGTCTTCCAGCTTACCCTGTAGCTGCATCCCAAACAATGTGTGGGGCATGGTGTTAGGTGGGTTTGACAGTGTACATGACATAGAGATTACATTCCCCCAGGAAGGCCACATACACAAAGCTGACTGTAGAAGGAAAAAGGCTAGCTGGTAAAATATAGTAACTTCTGCACAGCTCGAACAGAGTATAGCACACGTATAGCCAACACTAATGTTCCACCAAAGTTCAGGCTAATTCCACTCGTAATGATAAAAATGAATCTTTTATTAAAAATAAGGTTTAGTGCTTTCATCTGTTAAAAATCAGACTTCCTCAGAACCAAAATGGAGTACTTCCAGTTCACATTTAAATAACCTTTTTGGCACCAAAAATTCAAAAGGAAATGGAGCTCTTAAAGAGACATAGTCATAATAACTCCATATACACATACTACTATGCTAAAAACAGCTAAGCATTTCAACAGATCCAGTGTGCTGATATAAAAGATGACAATATAAATGACAATATAAATATAATAACAATGTAAATAAATAGTTATGTTAAATAAAATATACCCTGCACGTACTAACTTCATCTTAAAACATGCTCCAAATATATGTAATAGTGAAATGGTAAACCTTGCATGACTAGTGCTCATAAATTGTAACAAGTCAACAAAAATCAAAATACAATGGCAACATCCATGATATATCTATGCCATGATTAAAAATGGTTTAATACTCATATCTTCATTTAAGCCAGGTGACCTAATGGCATCTGTCAAAATTTGCCACTTACTTTCTTTCATGGCTAAAAGTGCTTTCCAATTTCCCCATAAGTAAATACTTCTACGTGATCTATAATGGCAAATTTAAAACCATGTGATTCACCATACATGGATATGTGTTTATAAAGTGCATTGTTATTGTCTTTAATCTTTATCTTATAATTATGTTCATATACTCGTTTCCTAAGGGCTCTCTCTGTTTTGCCTATATAGAATGCGCTGCAGGCATAACATGTAGCAATATATACGACTTGTTTGGTGCTACAATTTCCTGCTTTGCATTTGATGTTAGTCTTGTTGATATCTCCTAACTTAATATTGCCTACCTCATTTATGGCATAACATTGTTTGCAGGTACCACATTTTCTAGTTCCCATCGAGAGCTTTGTATTATGTACAGTTTTTTGTTTAGAAGCTTTCTCCAATAATTTTTTAATGTTGGGTGCTGTTTTATATACAAAGCTTGGATAATTGCCCAGAACAGAAGCTGTATCATCATTTACTGTTAATAAGTTCCAATGCTGTCTTAAAATATCTCTAATATACTTTGTGTAAGGAGTATACATCAAGACGCAAACTCGATTACAACACATACCTACATCGTCATATCCCTTCTTTCTGTTATGAATCTTCATAAAATCTAATGACTTACCCAATAAAGGTGGAAATTTTTTACCCCATTCATTATTCACATAGTTGGAAACTTGTGATAATAGGGCTGAGGGGTATCCTCGATTACTAAACATATTACTTATTCGGTCAACTTCCCTATTCATGATTTCTCTAGTAGATGACATACGAGCTGACCTAATTCATTGTCCTTTGTAAACATTTCTGAATATATGGGGAGGGTGATAACTCTTAAATGCGATACGAGTACTTCATACACAGACATACTACATGTTATACATACCTTCTTAGTAATCAGAGGTGTTATCGACTAGTATAATACTCATTTTTGGTTCATCTTTCAGTGTTTTGTACTGTCCTACAGGTAGAAACAGAAGGTTTGAATGTGTGACAAGGCAACCTTTTATAGTTACAGATCAGTAACATGTACTATCCCGATAACCAATTGGTGTTCCTAAGTAGCTAATTACATGCACATCAGCTGCGCTGCTACTGCCTTAGCCAATATCATGGCTACAGTGGAGTATAACTGAGTACTCCACTTGGGCATTGTCCCTTTGCCTTACTTGTGAGGAAGACAGTGTGGAAGTGTTGTTTGGAATCTATTGCAACAGCTGTATGGAGACAAACTGTAATATATTGTGTGTAATGCCTAGATGATTTGGTCTAAATATGAGTACTGCTGTTATATTTCTGAACATTGCTACTTGTGCAGGGTTTGTCTGTACCTAATACTTCTGCATATTTTTCAGTCCGGCTAGGTTGTTTGACCAGCTCAGGCTGCATAGCTATGCATATAATGTTAGAGGGTTTACAGTCTGCTTACCAGACATATTTAGTTTGGTGTTACTGTGTATCATACTGTGCTGATAATCAGTACTCTGTAACACTTCCTGGTGTACGAACCTTTCAACCCTCTGAAATGGGATTAGTTCACACAAACCCTGTTACATCAGCAGCTGTTCAATTGTATAACGGCAACTATTTCACATAGGGCCATGTTAGTGTGTCTGTGTCCAGGTATGTTAAGGTTTCAGCAGATGTTGTACAGTAGTTGAATAATTGGTTATGGTATGACAGTATGTATTGAAGTAATTATTTTGGTTGTGGGGTAGATGCTGGTCGGTGTACATAGTACATGCAGGTGTGTAGGAACCCCTTTTATACAACATCTATATGTGTGTGGGTGTTCTTTCCCTATGTGAACACCTATCCCTTAGTGGACTAATACTATGGTAATTGCAGGCTGATTCATTAAGGAGCTATTAAATGCTTCCTGTATAGGTTCATAGGTTCATAGGTTCGTACTAGGCTATCTGCCCTAAGGCATTTATAAGCCTAGCCAGAGTGTATGTGGCTTACACCACCCCTTAGGATGAGAATACTATGCCCTTTTAGGGTTTAGTTTACTATGCCTCTGTCTAGTAGTGACACAGAGATGACCCCCGGGGTAAACCTACGATCTCCCATCCACTTGTCGAGATTTCTCTTGAATAGAGTCAATGAGGGGCTCTGCCTAACATGGACTGGGATTCTGTTCCAGAGTGTAGGGAGCCTCTGGGTTATGAATCTGTCCCTCCAGCACGTCCTATTTATTTCTGTGTTGAGGTTTAAGTCACTTGTTCTTGTGGCTCTGATGGATTTGGATTTTCTGAGGTGGAGCATGTCCATTAATTCAGGATTGGACATGGCCTTGTACGTCAGGCACAGATCACCTCTGAGTAGGCGGTATGCGAATGAATAGAGCTGGAGTTTTTTCAGTCGGGCGGCATATGACATATGTTTAAGACCCTTTATCCTCTTGATGAGGAACTTTTGGGGTCTTGCCAACTGCTGCAGGTGTCGGGTGAGATACATCCCAAATGGGGCATTGTACTCAATCATTGGCCTGATAAGAGAAGAGTACAGGGGCACAATGACCTCTCTTGATCTAGATTTGAAACCCTTCATGATAAGGTGGGCAATATAGAAGGTCTTCCTAACCACTTTGGCAATGTGAGTGTCAAATGAGAGGTTACTGTCAACCTGGGTCCCTAGGTCCCTGATTACCTCTTCCGTACTTAATGTGGTAATTTGTCGGTACCTTGTTTTTCCCAAAGGGTATGACTATACACTTTTTGGCGTTCAGCTTAAGGCCATGGCTCTGGCACCAATTATCCATTTCTATGAGGCCTCTCTGAAGGATGTTTGTGTCCGCTGGAGTATCAATTATGGCGCCCAGTTTGCAGTCATCTGCGAACTTTGTCAGCCACAATCCTCCTATGTTTGCCTGTACCTCGGAAAAATAAATGCCGAACAAGAGGGGTCCCAGGACTGAGCCCTGTGGGACACCGCTTGTGACTGGCTTAGAGTCTGACATAGCTCCAGCAACTCTGACCCTGTGGGTTCTGTCCTTGAGCCAGTTTGCAACCCATCTTGTGACATATGGGTTTACATTTAAGCTGGTGAGTTTGTCTATGATGCCCGAGTGGGGTATTGTGTCAAAGGCTTTTGCAAGGTCAAGGTAGGCTGTGTGAACTGCCTTACCCTCATCAATGGCCTTAGTGACTGTTTCAAAAAAGTCGACCAAGTTCAAAAGGCAGGATCTGCCCTTGACAAAGCCAAATTGGGTAGGATCCAATGTATGTAGGTCCCCAATGTCTTTGTTTATGAGTTCCATAATGATCCTCTCCATAGCTTTGCAGACCAGGCTCAGCAAGCTTATGGGCGGTAATTTCCAGGGTCCGTAGAAGCACCGCCTTTGTGAAGTGGGACCACTGTTGCCGTACACCACTCTTTGGGTACGTATCCTTTAGTAAGGCTAAGATTAAACAGCAGCCTTATGTGTGGGTTTAGTTCCTCTTGGAGTTCATGTAGCACACAGCCCGGGACACCATCCGGTCCCATTGATGCTGAGTTTTTAGCTTTAGAGAGGGCGGCTCTCACCTGGGCATCTGAGATGTTAGGGAGGCTACACTTTGCTGGGATAGTTATTTCTCCTTTTGGGGGGGGAGGAGAATTTGCACTGAACCTGTCTGCCAGAATGTTGGCAATGTCAGTGGGTTCAGTGTATTTTGTGTCATTTTGGACTAACTCTGAGCATATCTGGGAGTTTCCACCCAGGTTTCTAACATAGCTAAAGTAGGCCTTGTGATTGTCTTTTGTGTCTTTTGCGATTTTTCTCTCAAAGTTGGCCTTGGATGATTTTATGAGTGATCGTAGTTTTTGCTAGTACTGATCAGAGACGCCTTCCCTTTAGGGATTTTGCTCTGTCATGTAGTAGCTTCCTCCTCCTGTTGTAAAGTTTGTTTACGGATGGGGTCCACCAGACCGGCGCCTGCCTTTGGGGAATGGGTCTTGGTTTTATTTGGGATTGCATGATCCATGCATTCTTGAAGGTGCCCATAGAAGGCATTTGCAAAGGATTCACCAGTGTGGGTTGTTTCCACTGGCCCAGGGCCTTGAAGGATACCACTTCAGTCTTAAGAAGTGTGAAGTTTGCTTTTGAGAAGTTCTTCACTGTGGTCTTTGTGCAGGGGTGGGGGCGGGATGTGGATTTCCAGTGAGATTAACTTATGGTCTGATCTTACCAAAGAGGGATATACTTCGGTGTGGAGCATTTTGTCCCCATGTTTGTGATGATCAGGTCTAGTATATTGTCTCCTCTTGTGGGAATGGTGACTAGTTGTTCCATTGCATTTGAGTTTATGAATTCTAGGAATCTTTGGGCTAGGTGTTGAGGCTTGAGTAATGTTCCCAGTCTATGTTTGGGTAGTTGAAGTCTCCAAATGATGGTATTTGGAGAGACATTCATACTCTCCAGTGTCTTCAGGAAGGCTGTGGGTTCCTGAGTTTGAGAGGGTGGTCTGTAGCATGCTACAAACTGTAAGGCAGTTTTGCCTATGGTTAGTTGCACCTGGATAGTCTCCGATGCTTCGGGCGCTGCCACTAACCTGGAGGTGTGGGTATCTTTGATGAAAATGGATACTCCCCTCCTTTTGTGGTTCAGTCCAAGTTTTGGGGCGGAAAGCATGATATGAGGTAAAACCTGATAGTGCTGGGGTGCTCTCAGGAGCCTTGAGCCAGGGTTCAGTCACCGCACAGACATCGATGTTCTCCATACTAAGGAGGGCTTTGAGGGTGTGCATCTTGAGTTTTAGACTTCTGGCATTGAGCAGCATTACCCTTAGTTTTTTTTTCCACTTGTGTTTTCTAGGGAGGTAGGTTTGTCATTTGAGCCTTGCCTAAAAAGGCACTATGGGGTGGCAAGAGCCTTGGCCAATATCCGAAGCCAGGGTGACAGGTGCAAGCCATCCTTGCGAAGCGTGGCTTGTCAAGCATGTCATCCCAAGCAGACAGACATTGATCCTTAGAATGACACCAGTAATTAAGCCAATTGTTAAAACTGATCATTTTGTCTTTGTACTGTGGCATCATTCTTGGTGAGGGTAAGATGCTGCTCAGGGTCAGGTCATACCGCCTGGGCTACATAATCAGAGAGCTCTATGTCTCTTTCATGTAGTCCAGGAGGTACGCCTCAGGTCGTTCACACCGCATGTACAATGACTGAGTCATATTTGTACTTGCTGTGGAGTGACCTGAGTGCTTGTGTTATGTGGCGGATTCTATCTCCCGACAGGCAGCTTACTGTGACCTTTTCCTTGTTCAGTCTGGTGAGGACGTCAGTGTGTCTGACTATGGAGTCACCTATTACAAGTGTGTCTGGCATGTTGTTAGGCCTTAAGGGCTGTGACTGTTTAGCACACTGACTTTGTGAACTATGTGTTGCATGTGCTATGTCTTGAGGTGGTGGTTGCTTGGGTGTCTGCTTTGGAGGCCTCTGTTGTTTTGGTAGATTTTTAATCAGCGCCTCGAGTATGTTTTGTGTGTTTATGTGTTTGGTTTGCAGTTGTGATAGTTCTATGTGAGACTGGGTTTGAGGTGTGCGTGGTTACCTTCTCCTCCTGACTGGTCTTGCTAGTACTGAATTGAGAGAGCTCAGCCTCCAGTTTGGCTATATAGTTGCAGCACTCGCATATTTGTATTTGTTGGGATGAGGAGATGGTTGTTCTGTGTACATGAGGCAATTGTAACATTGCCTTAAGATTCTCCCAGATTCACAAGCTGAACAGGAGGACGCCAGCAACTGACCCTTCGACATGCTAGAAATAGTGAAAAAGATTGCTGTGTAACTGAGTCAGAAAGGACCTACAGGGAGATGTGTACTCAACAGAATTTAAGTGAATGAAGTACTTTCTTTTGTTTAAGAGTGCTTTACCTGTATAAAAATGCTTTAGGAGCAAGTGCTGAGCTTTTCAGATAGAGTATAGGCTGTTTAGATTGCAAGTAGAACAGTTTTAAGGGAAAAACTGAAGAGCAGACTTGGCGGAGCCAGAAAAAGTTTAACCTTGTTTAATCAAGTTTAACCTTGTTTGCGCAAAGCCGTGCAAAGGCGGATTTTAAGCAGGGAACTACAAAAGAGCTAGGAATGGTCCCAAACAACCAATTACTACAGCTTCTTGTGCTGAGGTCACTTCCCCCAAGGACAGGTAGGCTGCTCAAGGCCCCCCACTCCCACTGGTGAGCAAAGAAACTTCCTTCTATCCAAGTAAGGTAATGGACAAGACAGGAACTACACCACAGCCCAGAATACAGCAATGCCTGTATACTGGTCTAAACTAGTCGAGAAAGGTGGGAAAACAAGGATTATTTTTTTGTTTTTTTTTGTAGAAATACACAGAAAATGCAGAGACGGTGATAAATTAGTTACACAGGCTAGCACACTTTAGTGGGCAGCCTCCACAGTTAAATTAAACAAACAAACAAGCAAACTTTCGATTAAATTCGACTAAATGTAACTTTAAGTGCAGATTTAAAATAAATGCAGTAATCAGAAAAAACAGTTCAGGCTAGTTTAAAGTAAGCAACAAAAGCTATTTCCAGTGAAAAAAGCAAATATACTTAAATCCAGAAGGTAGTCGCTTTTCGAGTTCCTTGCTGCTAGGACCACTCTGTAAACCCACGTGGAGCTTGTCTGAGCAGTATAGCCAGAAAAAAACACCCAGAGGTGGATTTTAAGCAGTGAACTACAAAAGAGCTAGGAATGGTCCCAAACAACCAATTACTACAGCTTCTTGTGCTGAGGTCACTTCCTCCAAGGACAGGTAGGCTGCTCAAGGCTCCCCACTCCCACTGGTGAGCAAAGAAACTTCCTTCTATCCAAGTAAGGTAATGGACAACACAGGAACTACACCACAGCCCGGAATACAGCAATGCCTGTATACTGGTCTAAACTAGTCGAGAAAGGCGGGAAAACAAGGATATAAGTATACAAGTATAGCATGCAGGTACTTTTAGTCCTTGAATCTTCTTGGCAATACATCGGAATGTAATAAAGTTTTGCAAAATGAAAACTGTCTGTGTATTTCTGTCATGGATATTTGCACTCATTGCAGTTGTGTTGGTGACTGTGTCCATAGAATATATTTGTAATAGTGTATTGGCATATACTCTTCATATGTTATGTTCATATTGTTTGGGGGGGACGGAATGTGTGATTGCTATTGTCCATGTTATACTCAGATATGAACACTTCAGATGCTGTACCTCCATAGATGTGTAGATGTTTTTAACCTATCTATATATCTACATATATATGTAGACCTGTTTATATCGACATGTCTCTATGTATCCTTCTCTCTCTCTCTCTCTCTCTCTCTCTCTATATATATATATATATATATATATATATATATATATATATATCATGGTTGCGGGTACTACTCCTGGGAGGTGTTATTATTTTACCTCTCAGAGAAGGCAATGATAGGGAAAGTGTGAATAACGCACATTTACGCTGTTGTAAGCAGGTTTGCCCGTGGTCTGCGTGACGTTACACAAATGTTAAACCTGTGAAGCACTTCTCCATTTACCTTATTTCAGCGCCACTTACCATTGCGCAAACCCATGAAAACCCGCTTACAACTGCTTAAGAGTGCATTAATCCACCTGCATCCAACAGCCTTTATTCTGGCCCTCAAAATAACCTAACAGCCCTTGAACCCAGGTCCATGAACACCACAGTCACTGACTTTACCACTAAGACATCTGAGATATGTACATATGTTATGGTGGTTAGAATATACATTGTACTACAGACATTCCTCACTACTGAAAACAAATGTGACAGTCAGTTGGTGCCCATATATCTGATACATGTTAATGTTCATATGTTTGTGAAATTATGTGTTGGAATGTGACATGGCAGGTAGTATTATGAATGAGAAAGGTTCTTGCTTTGTGTCCTTTTTATGTTGTCCCCATACTCCATGTATACCCCTTCAGTTCACTTATTGGGCATCCAACCCAGGCCCTCCTTAATGAATGATTGCATTAACCTTCATTCCTCCTCCACCCCAATCTTCACATACACAACAACCACCCCTTCTATGGTGAATTAGGTTAATATTAATTGTTATAATACCAGAGCTGCATGTGTTTTGTGTACACTCCAAATCCTTTGGAGTGCTTCTGTGTCACGAAGTGAGTGTGTTCATAGATGTTTATATATATGGCTATTGATGTATAACTGTATAATATATATATATATATATATATATATATATATATATATATATATATATATATATATATATATTTATATGCAGACATCACTGACATACATATATATATATATATATATATATATATATATATATATATATATTTATATATATATTTCGTATTAATTTGTAACAGTAATGCATATCTAGACTGGAATGTGTTGGTTCACTAACTACAGTACATTACAATGTACTGTACATATGTACACAAAGTGACTGTCCCATTTGTGATCATTACAGTGAAATGCATATGGTATAAGGTGTAGTCTCCAGACCATGAAACATGTATACTTAGTGGTAAGTCCCATGACTATAGTGTGCATGGTCCAGGGTTCAACACCTGCGATGCTTTACAAATGTTTTTTTACTCCAGAATAAGGCTCATTTAAGCAGTTGTAAGCATGTTTAAAAGTGTTTGTGTGACATTATAGCAGCAGTTAAACACAGTTAAACAAACTTTGTAATGTATAACTTGTGCGCACAAACACAGCCACATCTGCTAACTACTCAGGATATATGCATGTCAGTGAAGTAACATTTCACTATGTGCTGACATAATATTATATTCTCTGTTGACTGTACTCTCCAGCACACATGGGTTTATATGGGTGTTCTGAATCTTTATTATACAGACAATTACTACCTATATATGCAAGCTGTGGTTAAGGTATACTTTTGAACATGATAAACATCCCTGACTTCATCGGGATTGGAACCTTGAATTCACAGATACTTTGCAGATGCTGTACCCATTACACTGTTGACAATAACGTTGCTTCCACCTATTTCCTATTTAGATGATTTTGATGTGTAAGCTAGGCTAAGCAAAGGGCAGGAGCCTCCAAACTCACTGAGCTTCACGCATGCTCGAAATAACAACATATAACAAATGTACTGTGAGACAATACATTACATTCCTAACTACATTAGGCATAGCTCCTCATTGACACACTTCAAGGGAAACCTTGTTGTGTGAATGGGTAACAGAATATACACCCCAGGGATCATGTGTCCCAGAACCATACATCCAGGGGGTGGGGGAGCCTGTCCAGTTTGATAGCTGTGAGACCTGTTGGGGGAATTGAATGGTGTCAAATTTTCACATTAACATGCCCTCTTTAGATCACTAAGTGGCCCTATCACCCTCCACAACCCCAATCTTCAACAGCTTCCAGCAACTCTGCCTGGAATTGCTTCACTGGCTATGCTTGACAGAGGCTCAGTTACTTCATCAATGGCGCGGGGAAGGCCAACACACTGTAGATATGCTTCTAATTGCCCTTGGGCAGATAGGTAGTAGGCTATCTGTGAACCTCTAATGTGCAGGCCATCACAGCCATTATATGTGAATAAACAGACCTTCAGATCACAATATACAGTGAGAAATCACCATGTAGTCAGGAAACAGTTAAGTACAGCAAGAACATACAGAACACTGATACGTAGTCACTCCAAAAGCCTGTCTTGGAAGCTAGAAGACTTGCGTAAGATTAAGGCTTTCTATTTCTTTCTAGTAGGTTACCTGCAGGAGAGATGTAAAACAAGCACAGATGGGGAACATGCAAGCAACGATACCATACCGGCCTATGTGTCAACCTTAGGCTTTGGAATTCTGGCCAAGGTTATTGGCTCCCCCATGGTGCCTTATTTAGGAGAGTCTCAAAGGTGACTACCAGCTCTGTAAACAGCTCAATAGCAGATTCAATGAAGGTTATACTACTCAACACCAGGGGTTGTGATCACAACATGCATGCACTCACAGCACTCCTCAGGATGGACAACATCAACATCTGTGCAGTAACCGATATCTGTCATAAGGCTCCTGAGAGCACACCAGCACTCCCAGACTACAACCCATACCACACATTTTAGCCACAGAACATGGACTGACAGACATGGAGGGGATGTATCCATATTCATCTTGGATATCTACACCTCCAGGTTAGTGGGGCAGCATGCTACCTCTGAGATCATCCATGTGCAGCTAACATCAGCCACAACTGCAATGTAAACTGTGGCTTGCTACGGATCCCCCTCCATGACCCAGGACCACCACTCCACCTACCTGTAGACAGTGGAGAACATGACAGTCCTAATGCACACCCTGGCATTGGTCAATGTCAACTACCATACCATTAACTGGGAAACCAACTCCAGTACTCACTTCCAGGTGCAGTGGTTCCTGGAATTTATCACCACATATGATCTGTATCAGGTGGTAACCTTCCTAATATGGGGTGGAAACTACTAGAAGTGGTCATCACCAACATGGGCAACAGGTGCACCACAGTGGAGGTTAACCTGTCACTGGTTAGATCTGACCATGAACTATTCACTGATTCCACACCCAAACATCTCCCGCACCCATGGATACCACAGTGTATACCTTTCCTACAGCTAAATTTACACTACTAGTGACAGGGGTGGGGGGGTTCACAGCCACCAAGCTAAGGGGAAACACTGCTCAAGATACAGACAGATTTACAAATGCAGTCTATAAGCACCTAAACAGATGTATGGAGTGTGCCATCACTGGTAAACCAAGACTCACTCCTCCTAGTCAAGGACACCAGTCTGGTGGACCTCTGCAATAAACAGGCTATACTAAAGAAGTAGGACAGTGTTCCAGACAAACTACAAATCCCACAATGGGCAAACATCTGTGACCACTATTAGTATGACACATAGGTCCCTCATGACATTATCCAAGGCTAACATCAGCAGGAGAATACGCAAGGATTCGAAAGATAACCACAAAGCCTTCTTTGGCTATGTCAAGGATCTTCGTGATGACACACAGATTTTCACGGTGCCGGTGAAATATAGCACAAAATATGCTGACCCTACTGATATCACCAACATCCTTACAGATACATTCAGTGCATACTTCACCCCCTAAAGAGCCCACAACACTACCCGACAGGTACAGTATCCCACACATCAGAGACACACAGGTGGAAATGGCCCTCTCTAACAGCAGAATACAGCATCAATGGAGGCAGATCTTGTCCCAGACTGCATCTTGCAAACTGTACAAGACAACCTGCCCCCACCTAATTAAGCTTTCTTACCTCAGCCTCTCCACAGGCTACATGCCTATACAATGGCTCGTGGCAACGGTTATTCCACTCCATTAAGGTGGAATCACAACTGACCACGGTAACTACCACCGCATAAGTCTGACTAGCCTGGTCTGCAATGGTATAGTTCTCATCCTCATGACACTCATTAACAAAGACACTGGTAACCTCTGAACACTTGACCCAACCCAGGTCAGCTTGGTTGAGTGCAGTTCATGTCTACTGAACCTGTTTGATGTCTTACATACAGTCACCAAGACATTAGATGACGGGGGAGGTGGTTCACACATACTACCTGGACCTCACCAAGGCTTTTGACACCATGCCCCACTCAGGTATTATTGATAAACACACCAGCCTGTACATACACCCATACATCACAGGTTGGGTTGCCAACGGGCTTACACACAGAACCCACATGGTACAACTAGCGGTATCCAGGTCCAACTCTTGACCAGTCATGACTGGTGCCCCACAGGACTCAGTCCTGGGAGCCCTACTGTTTGGCATATATGTCTCTGAGGTACAGGCAAACACAGGTGAACTATGGCAGACCATGTTTGGCAATGACTGCGAACTAGGAGCCATGATTGATAGTCCAGCTGACACAGACATCCCTCAAGGGGCCTCACAGAGAACGTCACAGGGTGCCAATGTCATGGCCTCCAGCCAAGTGCCACTAACTGCATGGTCATTCCATTGTGGAATTGGCAGCGACATATTAACACATAAGTGGCAGACACTTTAATATGGATTAGGTAATGGGGTATCTGGGGACTAAGGTAGATAGTGATCTTCCCTTTGACAATCATATTTCCACAGTAGTTAGGACATCCTTCTATGTAGGCCATCTGATTACTAAAGGATTCCCATCTAGACATACTGGGGTTATAGTGCCCCTTTACTCATCACTCATCAGTCCCATCATAGGGTATAATAACCCATGTGGGATGTACCTCAGAAGACACTTCCAACAGCTGGGAGGTCCACGAATGTACCTCACCAAGGGGAATACTGGCCTCCAACATATGGCCTATGCAGCCAGACTGAATAAACTCCTGCTTTACTCAGTGGCATCTTGTTTACCCAGAGATGATCTCAGCTGGCCAACACAGCCATGTCAAACTCAGGCTTGATGGATAAGCTCCACCTATGGGAATCCATGTCACAGTGAGCCACACACTGTAGTGAGCTGAACCTTGTCACAACAATAACTGGAAGATGCTGGAGGGACAGCTTCCTTTCACAGACACTCCCCATACTTTGGAACAACATCCCTAACTACATTATACAGAGCCCCTCACTAACACTCTGCAAGAGAAACCTTGAAGAGTGGATGGGGAACAGTAGATGCACCCCAGGGATGCCACTATTGGCTCTGCTCCACAGATGGACAATTAATGAATCAATGGGGTGGCAAAAGCTGACACATTTTGGCTGGGATTATGAATGGCCTCTGGCAGTTGGCCAAGTACCTACCTATGAATCTATACATACAGTATCTGTGTATGCTGATAGCTTAATTTACTGTTCAGGTGTTAACTTACCTTGTGCCAATGGCAGTTGTGTGTGCAATAGTTGAGGGCTGCCTATGTTGGATGCATACAGTAGACTGCCTATACATGGCAATTTACAGGTAATCTTGTGTGTGTGCCATCCATTTACACTATGTGTGCAGGTGGAGAAAGGTGTCAGTCCCTAGGTGCCTACACTGTCAGTGTGTGTGCTATACATTCCCTGTTTGCCATGGCATGGGCATACTGGGCATGCCTCCGTCTGCCTACTGGGGCTAGTTCAGGGTATTAGTGGTCTGAGTACCTCTGTGCCTGTGGGGCCCTTGGCAATGGTTGTGGGCTGTGAGGGTCTTCACTATTCTGTCCCTGCTGCAGCTGTTTCTACAGGACCATATTGTGTAACATGGCACATACTATGAAGATGTGGGCACATGTGCCTGGAGAGTACTGCAAGGCTCCACCAGATATGTTCAAGGAACAGAACCGTGATTTCAGCATCCCAGACACATGCTCTATGATGATTCTGGTTTGTGCGTGTGCCTCATTATGGTGTTCCTGCGTGGGTGTGTGTGCATTTCTGATGGTAGTCATCATCCACGGTTCTAGTGCATAGCCAGCATCCCCAACAGGTGGCCATTTGGGATGTCCCCCTGGCAAATAACCAATACAGCTGTGAGGCATGCCAGACATGGAAGTCATGATAGCTTCCAGGGCTGCCAGCACACACATCCATGATAATGCCCTGGGCATTGCACATGACCTGGCAGTTGATGGAGGGGTATCCCTTGTGGTTTATGTAGCACCTACCCTGCTCACTGGGTGGTGACTTGATGTGTATGTGCGTGCAGTCTATTGCACCCAGTACCTCTGGGTATTCTGCCACACGGTGGAAGAGATGCATATTGCTGGCCAACTCCTCCTGTGTTCGGGGGAAGTATATTTGCTCATTGGCATGTGGTAACTTGGCATCCAGGAACTGGTGTAGTACCCAGGATGCTGATGCCTGTGAGATCCCCATGATATCCCCAGTTGGTCTTTGAAATGTACCTGTAGCTAGTATTCTCAGGCTTACACATACCTTCATATCCACTGGGATGGGTTCCCCTCTGTTTGTTCTGACTCTGAGGCGTGGCTGGCACAGCTCCAAAAGTTGCAGTAGGATGTCCCTGTCCACCGTGTAATGCTCTACTATCTCCAGATCATGTAGCCCCTGGTAGGTTACCCTGGGTCTGAACACTCTCCTCCTTCTTTGGTGCCTGAGGTAACAGTGTGCATCATCCTCCACACCACCTTCAGTCTCCAACACATGTTGGTTGATCAAAGCTATGGCAGCCCCTAACATGTACATAATAAAAGTTCCCATCTGTATACACCACTGGTGCAGAGTGTATGGGAATACACAAATGTGTGTGAGGTGCTTTCACACTTTATAGTATTGTGCTGCCTTGATTAATCTGTTGCCCTTTAATTCACTTTTTGTCCTGGATCCCCTCCCATTATAAGGCATGCATCCACCTGCCATCTTTCTTGTTTTGTACTTTCCCTACCCAGTCTTGGCAAAATGTGCCTTGTAGCTGATATACTGCAAATCGGCTTTGTTCTGCTTTGACACTTTACTGTTTTCTTTACAATACAGCCCCTCCCCTTTCCTGTTCTGCAGGTAGCTGCTTGCAGCCTTGTTAGCCGTTGTCAATGGCCCACTGTAGGCTCCTAGGTGTTAATTAGTCATTTGTACTCCAATTTCACTGCTGCAGCATTTCCTTATTTCGTTCCTATATCCTTCCTGATTCAGCTGCAGTGCACGCCGCGCATACCTGTTTACTGGGTTTACATGCATTTTCATCTCCGTTCACATGCATACTTGGTTACCTTGTGTACTCTCGGCTAAGCATAGCTATGGCCAATTCAACACACCCCTATCCTGCAGCTTTGCCTAGCTAGGGGCAGACCGGTTTAGCAATGCTCCAATGTGCTTACAGCATTGGCGACACACCCCTCTCTTGATGTCATCTTTATCTCAAGGGCTCACCTCGGTGTTATAATGCTTCACTGTGAGGTGCATCCTTACTCCAGTGGGGAATCTGCAATTCACTATTACTCCTCTCATTTGCATGGCATTGCCTACTAATTCCTAGCTACTGTGCATAACACTGTCACTGTCCCTTAGCAACCCTTGTGCCATAAGTATGGTGTAGCATGCCTGCCATTGGCTATTATGGGGAAACCGTGATATGTGTTTCATTGCGGTTTTATTCTATATTTTTATATATTCCTTGCAATCTACTTTGTGCACCACTTCCATGCACTTCCACGTCGCGATAGTGTGACTATATATATTAAATGTTAATTTTATATTTTGTACATGTTTTTTTATGCCAGTGGCTATATATTTAGCCATTGGCATATATTAGCAATATAATACATGTGTTTGGTCAGCTGTAATGGCTCCGAATTTATGTTTTCAAAAACGTTTTCTATGGTTTACATTTCTGCATGCTTGCACTACGCCTGCACCACTTCCTCAATCACTACATACCTTCATTTGCATGCTACACTGCTGCACATGGGTTAATTAGCATACAAGGCACGGGAGTTGTGTGGGCGTAGAGTACGCAGGTAGTGCACTTGGAAACAGCTCATACCTGAATCGCTCGGTGGCCATATTTGGTGTTAGAATGCCAATGCTACGCCTGCACCTGGTGCAAGCTTCATGAATCCCAGGGACAGTCTTTGCCAGATTGCAGCTGAACAGGGTAAACATGTGTATAGGGCGCAGACCTGCTTAATTTGTTACACTGATTTCTTTTTTTCCTGGGAGAATATGATAAATAATTAAATGCATCAAAATATGATTTTCAAATATTTTAAATGACTTATTAAGGAAACATTTTATCAATTTTAGGATCTAACTTTATTCAAACTGCAGTGGTGGTGCTGCGGTAGTGTTGTCGCCTCACAGTAAGGATGTTGTCCGGTTCGATTCTCAGCAAGAGCGTCTTCTGCGTGGAGAGATGCGTGAATGGGCGTACCTTCCTTGAAGGTTGTGTGTCAGAGCTGGCAACTCAGTACGTAAAAATCAAATGCCAATCATTAGCAGACCGGAGTTCTGCTGTGGAAACCCCTAAATGGGAAAAGCCGAAAGACACAACAACAACAACAAAAGGATCTAACTTTATTCATAAGTTGGTGATTGAATTTATTCATTTTGTATTTTACTATAACATACTTTGTTTAAGATAACAAGTGAAAGGACTGGCAAAATGGTAGTCTGGCAATAGTATAATCTTGAGAAGTAGGACAGATGCAGTTCTTGTTTCGAACTGGGGCTTGGAGGCTTTAATGTGTAATGGGGGTGTGTAATAATATTCCTTTCCCTAAAGAGGTTTAGATCATCTGTCGTATCCAAAATGGATTTACTGGGTTATAATTTGAAGAATGGACTTTCTGTTTGTGTTAAATTGAATATATCATTGCATTTTTCCAAGAATGTGATGAGAAGGAAGACTACATAACAGTATGCTATGATCAGTATTAAAGTATTTGATATGTATCACAGAAAGAAGAAAAAATTACTTTGTTGTGTTTAATGGCACTGTTGTATGGAAAGAATATACTAATACACCAGTCACTGTGTTATTTTGCATATATCTATGCCTGTTATACTTTGTGACTTGCTGCATCTGTTTATAAGATTATAAACAGTTTTCAGTTTCATTTTATAATGTTAATAAAAGTGATTTATTTTCTTAAAGCCACGGAGGTCTAAAACATTCTTATACTAGGCTGTCTCCTCAGCACTGACTGGCCTAACTGTACCAACTAGAACTGTCATATGGATAAGTTTTTTTCAATTTACACCAAAAATGAGACAGCCATCATGGTAAGAATAGAAGTCTAAAACAAACACAAATCCACTCCTTGATGCAAGACATCAAACATATTCACTTTAGTTTGCAGGAAAAAAATAGAGGGAAATTTCCATTTCTGTCAAAAACAACGACGACATAGCTACCTGTCATTAAATATTGTATAGAACAATATAAAAAAGAAATTCATAACTGCATTTGCCCTAACATCTCAAACGTTGGGCTTTACCTTATATTTGTTTATTTACATTTGCTGACTGGGAGTTACCAAATGGGCATTCATTATTTTCAGTGTGCACCTGTAGAATCCAGCTCCATAGAATACAACTGACTGGCAATTGAAACTAATGAGGACATGGTTTATAAATTACAGAGAAACACATCACTCTGTATATAGGACATAATACAAAAGACTGGGCAAAAGAAGAAAGTACCATAGCTCTCAACCTGCTTATTCATAAGTTCTAGATAAAGCCAAAAATAATGGGGGGGGGGGGGCAAAGGCCCAAGGTCAGTGCAAATTTGTAAATATTGCTCTAATTCACTTAGAAAGTTAATAGAACAACATGTTTTACTCTAACATGTATTTTCTGAGGAATAAGAACTCTGAAACTCTAATCTATGGCATTATTGACTGACTGTAATCCTCAGTAATTTACCATAAAAATAAAAATTTTATAAGGGACATGGTATAAATTTGAGGCAAAATGATGGATCTTCTGCAAAATTAGAAATAGTACAGAGGAATGGAAATCACAGATACAGGTGATAACAACACACGATCTTTGCATTGGGTGATATTCTGAAAAGTTGTACAGTATGCTGCCCTGCATTTTTGGAGTGATTAAGGATGCAGTATAATGTTTTTGGAGTAAATAAAATGGCAATGTAACAAATAAATTTTGTTCATGAATTTGAACATTGTCTGAACAGTCATAGATAAGCAATAATGCACCAATGCAGTATATATTGGCTCTGTTTATACATAAACAAACATCTATTATCTGTCTCTATCAGTCTATATGTAATGTATATAGATATGTTTCAAAGATTCAAAAGATTCAAAGAAATTGTATTGTCATTTAGGACCACGCAAGTGCAGCATAAATGAAATTACAAATGTCACCTCACGAGAGAAATGCAGTGCAAATAATATAGATCCAGCGGCATCAGAGAATAACATAAGAAAGAAAATAACACACATGACATGCAAGAGGTAGTTCACATTAAAACACTCCATTATCCAGTGATAAATAAATAGAATATAAATACCCACCACCAAACCCCTTCACTGTTAAGATAGAGACTAAATAGAGACTAGTGAATAGCAGCTGTTTAGTTACTGTATTACTCTTGTTAACCTTAGATGTGACTCAGTATAGCCATCATATTGTGCAATAGTAATACTGGTGGTAATTGTTCAGAGCAGCAGGATTAAATAAAAACAAGAGGCTTCCATGTATCAAGTGTTGTGGTTGGTGCCTGAGTTAATAAGCCTCACAGCTGTAGAATACAGACTGTTCCTGAATCTGGTAGTCCTACAGCAGAAGCTGCGATACCTCCTTCCAGATTCAAGTTGTAAGAACCAGTTGTGGGTTGGATGGGTCGAATCAGCTAGTATTTTGTATGTTCTCTTTCTTACTCTTCTAAAGAAAAGCTCCTGAATAGAAGAGAGGTTTGTGCCCAAGATTTTCTCAGCCACCCTCACCACCCTCTGTAATTTCTTCTTCTCAGTGACTGTGCAGTTGCTGAACCATGCTATGAAGTTGCTAGTGAGAATGCTGTTGATAGCTCCCCTGTAAAATGTGGTAAGAGCAGACAGTGGGATCCTGGCCTTTTTGAACTTTCTCAGGAGGTGAAGCCTATGTTGAGCCTTCTTGACAATATGGTTGGAATTAACAGTCCGGGAGAGGTCATCTGAGATGTGAAGGTCCAGGAACTTGGTTGTTTTGACTTTCTCTACTACCTCCCCTTTGATAGCGAGTGGTTGTTGAACTGTTGCCTTTCTCCTGAAGTCCATAATCATTTCTTTGGTCTTTTTAACATTCAGGTCCAGATTGTTCCTGTCACACCAAGCGATCAATGTGTTCATCTCATCCCTGTAGTTATGCCCCCCCCCCCCAATAATAAGACCCACAACTGTGGTATCATCATCAAATTTTATAATATGGTTTGCGTTATGTTTTGCAGTACAGTCATGGATGAGAATGGTAACGAGCAAGGGACTGAGCACACAACCTTGGGGAACACCAGTATTCAGGATTATGCACTGAGAGGTGTTGTTTCCAGTGCATGTCTAGTGGGGTCTACCAATCAGAAGGTCAAGAGTCCAGTTGTTTATTCCACATTTCAGGAGCTTATTCACCAGTTGCATCGGTATCACAGTGTTGAATTTAGAACTGAAGTCGATGTATAGCAGCCTTATGCAGTTGTTCCTCCCCTCTAGGTGTTTTAGTGCAAGATGAAGTGCGACTGATACAGCATCCACAGTCTAGCTATTTGCCTGATATGCAAACTGGAGAGGATCAGTAGGACTTAGGCAGACTCACATATAGATGTTTCTTCACAATCCTTTCAAAGCACTTCATAATGTTTGAGGTTAAGGCAACTGGTCTGAAGTCATTGAGGCAGGTAGGGTTGTGTTTCTTTGGAAGTGGGACAATACTTGTTTCTTTGAAATGTGAGACAACTTTCTCCATAGCAAGGAGTGAGTAGAAGATGTCTGACAGTACCAGACATAACTGATCAGCATACTCCAACACCTTGCCAGGTATGTTATCTGGTCCAGCAGCCTTCCAAGGCTTCACTTTCTTAGGCTGAAGTTTTACCTCCTCAGAGTTTAAGGTGACCACTATCTCCTCTTTGTCAGTGTTTGTTTTGGAAGGTATGGTGGTGTTCTTCTCCTCAAATCTGCCAAAGAAGGAGTTCAGTTCATTCAGGAATTCCAAGCTGTCATCACATTGAGGTGTTTTGGTCTTATCGTCAGTGAGTTGCTGTATCCCCTGCCATAGGCTTCTTGTGTCCCTCATGTCTTGGAAGCAGATCTGAATTTTCCTCCCATACTCCATCTTTTCTTCTCTGATGGCCTTTTTCGGAATTGACCTGGCCGCCTTTAAACTTTCTTTGTCATTTGCCTTGAAAGCTGTGTTTCTTTCCCTCAGTAGCTTGTAGACAATCCTGGTGAGCCTGGGCTTCTGATTAGTTCTTATAGTGATGGCTTTTGTGGTGGTTACATCCTCCACACATTTATTTATGTAGGCAAGAACTGATTTGTTATAGGTGTCTATGTCCAACTGGAGGTTGTGTGTAACTGCTTCTTTGAAGACCTCCCAGCAGGTGGTATTGAAACAGTCCTGAAGGTAATCCATGGAACCATCCTGCTAGACTTTGATCTGTTTAGTTGTCATTTTTTTTCTCTAATCAAAGCTGTCTTATAGGTAGGCAGAAGGAGGATGGCAGTGTGATCAGAGTTGACTATGTTGGGATGGTTCAATGCTTTAAAGACTTCTTTAATATTACTGTAAGCTTTGTCTAAGGGATTCTCTGCTCTGGTGGGGAAATCCACATACTGATAAAAATGGGGTAGCACTTCCTTAAAGTCAGCTCTGTTGAAATCATCCACAATCACATGTGCAAATTCTATGCTTCTGCTTTGTAGCTCACAGATAACATTATGGAGTTTATTTTGAGCTTCAGTGGTGTTAGCACTGGGGGAATGTACACTGCTGTTACATATATCCCACTGATTTATCTTGGTACATAGAAAGGTTTGCATTTTAGTGTCAATATTTCCACATCTACCGAGCAGTATAACTGAACCAGCTTACAGACTTTGCACCATCTTTTATTTACATAGATGCATACACCATCACCTTTAGCTTTATCACTCTGTGCTTTACATCTCTTTTCTCTAAAGAGAGTTAGCCCATCTAAGTTCACAGCATTGTCACTAATGTTACCATGCAGCCATGTTTCAGAGAAAATGAACAAAATGTGTCCCTCACCTTATTTTTTGTGAGCTACATTCTCAGATAGTCCATCTTATTATCCAGTGAGCAGACATTTGCAAGTAATACTGCAGGTAATGCAGGCCTCTGGGGGTTTCTCTTCAGTTTAGCAGCAGCTCTGTCTCTGCAGCCTTTCTTTCTAGTTTTTTGCACATATTTTTCTTTTGTAGCTGCTCCAGGTCATTGTAAAGTTTCAGAGCTCTGATGGTATTCGTGTTTGAAATGCAGAGATCCAGGATTTCTGCAAGTGAAGTAGGCTCCTAGTACTCCACAGACAACAGAGATTTAAGCAACAAGCTCATTCTAGTAATCCGTTTAATTTTCAGTAATTTCATAAGATCATAGGAAGTTACTAGGCTATTGGCCCTGAGGCCCTTATAAGCCTAGCCAAGAGTTTAGCCCATGCATAGACAAATCAGCACATGATGCCCTTGCCCAGCAGGGACACAAGTGGAATCCCAGGGATGTATTTTCTATTTCCCATCCAGTTATCCAGATTGTGCTTAAAAAGGGGTAACAAGGTACTCTGCTTGACGTGGAGAGGGAGTTTATTCCCTAGCTGGGGGAGTCTCTGGGACACAAATATGTCCTGCTAGCAAGTCCTACTGATGTCACAGACCAGGTTGAGGACGCGTGTGTGGGTTACTCGAGTGGAGCTTGACTTGCGGATATGCAGCAGTCCCATCAAGGCAGGGTCCAAGATCACCTTGTATGTCAGACAGAGGTCACCTCTGAGGAGTCTGTATGAAACAAGCTTTTAGCATATCTGTGTATGGTAGATTTTTGAGGCCCTGGATTCTCCTGGTGAGGAACCTATGTGGTCTCTCCAGCTGTTGCATGTGTTTTGCGAGGTACATGCCGAATGGGGCATTGTACTCAATCTGTCCCTGGATGAGATACCCTTACTTATGATGTGGGCCATGTAGAAAGCTTTCCATACAATGGAAGCAACGTGGTGGTCAGAAGTCAAGCTGAAATTAATCTGGATGTCCAAATCCCTCACGACTGACTGCGTGCTTAGAACATTATTAATGTGATAATTTGTGGGGACATCTCTCTCCCCCCAAAGGGGATGATGATGCATTTTTTTGTATTCAGCTTGAGGCCATGTTTCTGGCACCAGTCATTTGTTTGGGTGAGACCCTCTTGGAGGATCTCCATGTCACTAGGGGAATTGATGACAGCTCCCAACTTGCAGTCATCTGCAAACTTGGACAGCCATAGCCCACTGGTTTTGGTCTGTACCTCAGAAAAGTATATCCTAAATAACAGAGGCACCCAAGACCAAACCATGGGATACGTCACTCGATACAGGTCTACTGCTTGAGATGGCTTCTCGTATTTTGACTAGATGGGTTCTATCAGTGAGCCAGTTGGCTACCCAGCTGGCAACATATGGATTGATGCCTAGTTGAGAGAGTTTATCTATTAGGGTCTATATCAGAACATCGAAGTATTAAAACTTCGAATGTTCTGATATCTAACACTATTCAGTGAATGCTAAGAATAGCAAAGCTGCAGAACAGCAAATTCTTTCCTTGGGAAAGAATTTGGTTGGCCATTTCTGTGACTTCGCTATTCTTAGCGCTGTGGTGGAAAGGTACGGGTTGAGTTCAGGTAAGTGTGCGATTGTTTGTAATGCTAGAGTTAGGGTTAAGTGAGTTAGGGTTAGTGCGCGGGTTAGGCATGTGTGTGATAGTGACAGACTTTAGGTTTTGGGGCGGTTTAAGTGAGTTAGGGTTAGGGTGCAGGTTAGGTGAGTGTGCGATAGTGACGGACCTTAGGGTTAGGGTTTGGGTTAAGGTAAGTGGGTAGATAGTAGTGTATGTTTAGTTTAGTGTAGCATTAGATGTAGGAATTTAAGTGTATGTGTGTGTTTGCTGTTTGTTTAATGTGCTTGTGTTGAGTGTATGTGTTTCAGGGCAGCAAATCTTTTCCATGGGAAGAAATTCACTGTTCTGAATGTTCGATATTTTCATGTTTAGATGTTTTGGGGCCGATGAAATAGCGTTCGCTATTTTCATCTTTCGATAACATGATATAAACGCATCTATTATGCCTGAGTGGGGAATATTGTTGAAGGCTTTGGCCAGGTCAAAAAAGGCAGCGTGCACTGTCTTCCCCTCATCCATGGCTTTGGTGACTGTCTCAAAAAAGTCGACTAAATTTAACAGAAATGACCTCCACTTGATGAAGCCAAACTGTGTGGGATCGAGTGTTTAGAGGTTCCCAATGTCCTTGTTTATGAGGTCCATGATAATCCATTCCATGGCCTTGCAGATCAGTCTAGTTAGTCTTATGGGTCTATAATTTCCTGGATCAGTGGATGTTCCACCTTTGTGTAAAAGGATGACAGTGGCTGACCTTCACTCAGCTGGGACAAAACTGGTACTCAGGCTTTGGTTGAATAGGGTACCTAATGGTGCTGCAAGTTCCTGCCTGAGTTCATGTAGAGTGCAGCCTGGGATGTTATCAGGTCTCATGGAGGCTGTATTTTTTGCCTTTGAGAGAGCAGTGATGACCTGATCCCTAGATATAAGGGGAAGGGGCCAGGTATTGGGAATGTCCTGATTTACTGATGGGGGGACAGAGGAGTGAAATTTTCACTGAATCTGTCAGCCAGCAAGTTTGCGATATCTACGGCATTTGTATATGTGGTGTCCTTGACCATCATTTCTGAACAGATCTGGGTGCTACCTTTGCGATTACAGACAAATGTGAAGAAGGCCTTATGATTGTCTCTAGCAGATATGGCCAATTTGGACACAATGTTTGCTTTGGAGGATTTTACTAGTGCTCTTATTTGGTTGTTTAGACTAAGGAGAGATTGCTTCCAATTGGGCACCTGCTCCTTCTTGGTCCTGGTCAGCAATTTCTTTCTTCTGTTATAGAGTTTATTTATTGCAGATGTCTACCAACAGGTTTACTCTTCCTTGCGGAGGATGATTTAGTCCTGTCAGGTATTCCTGATTCCATGCATCTATATAAATATTCATATAGTAATTTGGTATAGTTTTGTATACTGTTGCAGTTCCTAGAGAGGGGGAGAAGGTTGTAAAGCTGTTTATACCATCCCTCAGGAGGCTGTAATAAACTTTGGAGAAGTTTTTTTGATTGACCTTAGCTAGAGGGGGGTCAGGGGAGATGTTGACTTCAAACGTGACCGCTTTATGGTCGGAACTTACAAGGGAGGATGATACTGCAGGGATGCTGCAGTGGCTACTCATGTTGGTTAATACCAAGTCCAAGATATTATCACCTCTTGTGGGGGTATCGACTAGCTGTTCCAAAGCATTTGCATTTACAATATTGAGGAATCTCTGGGTATTTGTGTTCTGGCAAGAATAGTTCTTCCAGTCTATGTTTGGCTAGTTAAAGTCACCCAGCATCAGGGTAAAGGGTTGGATCTTGATGGATATGAAGAGGTCTAGATAGACAGTTTGGGCATTTTGGGTCAGATTTGGGGGCTGGTAACTAGCTATTATTTGTATAGGAGTCTTGTCAATAGTTAACTGCACCTGGAGTGTGTCCTGTGCGTCATACTGTTTGACCAGCCTGGAGGTGTGTATGTCTTTAATATATATTGAAACTCCACCTCCTTTGGCTTTATTACCCACAGTTTGGGGTCTCAGTGTATGATAGGATGAGTAATCAGGTAAGGCTGGGGTGCTTTCCGCAGCTTTGAACCAGGTTTCTGTGACCAAACTGACATCCGCATTTTCCAGGGTTAGGAATGCTTGCAATGAGTGCAGTTTCATGTTTAGACTCCTAGTGCTTAGCAGCATGAACTTTAATTTGTGTTTTGTTGAAATTTTTATGTTGATAGTTTTAACCTCATCACTTTTTCTAAAAAAGGCACTATAAGGGAGGCAAGAGCCTTTGCCAGAATCCTGAAGCCCAGGTGAGACAGATGCAGGCTATTTCTCGCAAAGCATATTGGGCTGTCGATCATATCTTCCCAGGCTGTCAGGTACTGGATCCCCCCCTGGAATGACACCAGAAAGTAAGCCATTTGTTAAAGTCAGTCATTTTCTGTTTGTATTGGGACATACCTGCCTGGGACACATATTCAGTGAGTTCAATCATGTCTCTCTTCATATAGTCCAGGGAGGTACATCTCAAGTCATTCACACCAACATGGACTATGACAGAGTAATAACAGTACCTGTTGTTGAGAAACTTGAGTGCATGTGTGATATTGTGGATTATGGCCCCTGACAGAGAACTAACCGTGACTTTCTCCTTATCCAGCTTGGTGAGAGGCACATCTGTGCATCTCACAATGGAGTCACCTATGACTAATATGTTGGGTTTATGGTTAAGCCTTAGAGGTTTTGAGACAAAGGTGTGTGAATTATGAGTGGTATGTGGTGTGGAGGGCTGTGGAGATCACGTGTGTATTTGCCTCGGAGGTCTCATTTGTTTGGGTATGTTTTTGTTGAGGACCTCCACATATGTGGGTGTGTGTTATGTAGGTGTGGGTGGTGTTTGAGGTGTAGTGATTGTATTGACAGCCTTCTCAGTGCCAGATGTGCTGGGTTGTGAGGGAGAGAGCTTGGACTCTAGGTTCCTAAAGTAATTGCATCTCTCGCAAATTTTGTTCCTAGGTGGTAGTAGTAGGTGGTTATCTGTGTACATAAGGCAGTTGCTACACTGTCTCAGGATGCCCATATCAACCAGACTAGCAGGAGAAACTGTGGGAAATTGCCCATCCATATTTTTCAGAATCTGAGAGAAATGCCAGGGAGAGCTAAGAGGTTAGCCTAAAGCCCAAGTGATTAAACCAAAACTAAGTGGCTTAGAATAACACTTACAATTTAAACAGACTATAAACAAGCAGTAACAAGTGCAACAGAAAAGATGCAACTGAACACTTTAGAGAACAAGCCTCAACAAGTAGCAGAAAAAGCAAGATGAAGTCATGGAGCAGGAGGAGGAAACACAAATACAGAAAAGTATGATTAAAGCTGATTAAAGTGTTTTTTTTTTTTTTAATTTTATTTAGTAAAGTGGAAAGGGAGAGAGGAGGAACAGAAGAAAATTCAAGGTTAAGGAACTAAGGGGTTTGTATGGGGTAGAATGAGCTGAGATGGGACTGGGAGTACCCCTTATCAAATTTACAATAGGGGTGGGCAACAGCAAAAGCAACAACTATAACAGCCCTACTGCAATGGGGTGGGTGGGCAGAAGAAAAACAAAAATTCAACCACAAATCAGCAATTATATAATTGGAGACACAGAAAAGTAAATAATTCGGTCTTCTGGTATAAGTAATTGTATCCAAATAATAACATCTGAAAAGTGATTTCTTCTGCTTTTTTATGTGCAAAAAAAGCAGGAATAACAATTTCTCTCTGATGAGCTAACAAAGCTGCAGCCTCCCTGGGTACTGATTTTGTTGTTTTTGTTGTTTATATGCCCGAGTGTGTGTCTATGTTTATTTATCGATATGTATGCATGTGTGTGTGTTTGAATGTACGTGTACACACACACACACACACACACACACACACACACACACACACACACACACACACACACACACACATAGAGAAAGAGAGAGAATTGCAATATGTATATAAATAGAATAAAAACTGCTCTAACTGAACTTACAGTGACTACAAGTATTCATGTACGTGTTGGATATGTAACATACTGTTATAGGCTGTTGTGGACATAAAATGGTTTTCCGTGCTAAGAACATGACATATCGATGGACAACATATATGCATGGGAAAATATGCATCAGTGTCTGCAAAAAGTGCAGACAGCAAGCATTACAATGGTATGGCTGCCATTTACAGAATGGTTTCTAAGGGATGTCACACAAATATAAACCGTGTTATAAGAATCTTCCATGCAAGCCTTCAGCTTCAACAAACACTTCTCAGTAGTACTGTATGCACATACTGAATACAGAAACAAAAAGTATTATAGCACAACTGATTTGACCAGAAATAAATGCAGACATCCTGGTATCAGACAGCTACAATGTTTCCCCATGTCAGATTAATCCCATCTATGAAACTGTCTCAGAATACTACAGACATGCATGTTATACTATATTTTGTCTTCATTAATTGACCTCATTAACATGCACTGCTTCGGAATTTTAGGACTGATAGCACACAGCATCAGTGTATGCCAACCTTTATTAAGTTCAAACATATGTGTCAATGTCGACAAGCCTTATAGAGGGCACCAACTCTCTTAGCATAGAGGGATAACATTTTAGTATGATCCAGGTAGCCTGATTTCAATTAGGGGCCCATGCACCTGTAAGAACAGAATGGAGTAAGGGAGGAATTATGGGCCTATGCCTGATCAGCTCTCTTCAGAGATGACATGCGGATGCCATGCTTGTGTGACACAGGTCATACATGAAACCTTTGTGCAGCCCAGGACTATGACTAGTGGCCAGAGTAGGCTGACACACAGGCTATGAGGGGATGGCATAATTTAGGATGGAGGTGAACATATGGAAAAATATGCTCAACAGCTCATAATGGTATTGTACTCATGGCAGTACTGTTTCAGGTTATTCTCTGTGAGCAGCAATATTGTTTCCCAATCTGTCTCTTCTCCCCCCAGCCTTTATTCAACAGTCCATAACAGCTGGTGAGCCTGGCCTGGATGGGGGGTGTTGAATACTTGGATGTTGCTGTAGAACTGTGATGATATGGAGGATAGTGCTCATGGAAACCACCACATCCTACAGTTCCAGTACAGATTAAAAAAAAACATTACTCCAGATAAACATGTATGATTATTGATGTAGAATATATTAGCAGAATGAGGGATGAGCAGAGTTACAGACATGTCAGAGCTTTGCAGGTATATCAGTGATGCAGATAGAGTGCAGTGCACTATAGTTATTCCTGGACATATGTACTGCTAATATCTGCTAATATGGGGTAGTGTGTGCTGTATCACTATATGTTTGTACAATATTGGACAGTGTAATACAGTGCGTAACACATAGTTAATAGTAGATCATCAGCAAAGCAGTCACCGTGCAAACAATTTAACTGTAAGAATGTGGTTATGTACAACTCCTATGCAATATTAGCATCTGTACTAACAAGCATCTCATACTAACACAAAATACTTTGTCATGCTGGTAAGATGTAGTTATGTTAAGAAACTGAGCGGTTATCATTAGTATGAGTACTTGTTGCATGCATGTAGGAAAGGTTACATGATCACTTAAGAGCAGATGTGTGATGCTCTGTGCATTCCCAGTAGTAACATACATAGGTAAAATGAAATTTAGTCAAAATGCATTACGGCTACACAGATTAGTAACCCCATGTGTAATGAATATTGTGGAAATGTAAAATAATAGTTTCTAGGTCCTTTAGTCTTTGTAAAAGGGCTGTATTGCCTGAGCCAAGATGTATGTAGTTACTCAGGTAGTGTGTCCCGAGTTTAGTGCTTCCTATGCGCATGGTAGGGCTGTGTTATAGGTGCACCTATGATGAAGAGGTTTGGTGCATGTAGCTGCTACTAGTGTATTCCTGCATAAGGTATGTAAACCAGTAATGGTCCTCCTGCACTGCTAGATGTTGTAATATGGTTTATGGGATGCAATACTGTTATAAGAGGTACTGATCACATGCGACCAAAAATCAGATAAGCACATAGATGATACCACTTAATAGGGAGACTGTGAGAAGATAATTCGCTTTATATTGGTACACTGCTTAAAGATGTCATCACCATTATTGTGAGAGCTAATCAGCTTTATATTGGTACACTGCTTAAAGATGTCACCGCCATTAATGTGAGAGATAATCAGCTTTATATTGGTACACTGCTTAAAGATGTCACCACCATTAATGTGAGAGATAATCAGCTTTATATTGGTACACTGCTTAAAGATGTTACCACCATTAATGTGAGAGACAATCAGCTTTATATTGGTACACTGCTTAAAGATGTCACCACCATTAATGTGCATACTACCCATGAGACCTTGTCACATAGCTATAATAATTTTCTAATACTAGTAATCTAAGATAATACTATGTATTCCAGTTTACAGTTATACAACTACAGTTATGTATACCATCTTCATAATACAAAGTCATACAAGCTGACAATAACAAGTATATTTCACATTGAAAATACCTTCATTACTATTTGGGTTACTGTTATGATGCTTGGTGTTATAGTTTAAAATAAATATGCTAATGTTGGTTAGTAAGCTGTATGCTTTCAGTCTATTAGAGACATATGAAGAGTGTTTTTAAAGTGTATATCTAATAACATGCAAAGTATAGTTGGACCAGTGATCATGAGTAATACGTAAATGACAAACGAACACATCTCATTTGCACCTTGTCTTGAGGATATAAGTCAAGGTGAATATACTAACAGCACCATTCGTACCTGGAACTGCCTGACAAAACAATTTGAGTTAAAAAGACAAGAAAGGGACCCAAGTAACATAACAAACCTTTCCACAGTTATTATGACAGCAGTAATACTGAGCTCATCATCTTTTTGACACCAAAGTCTAACAAATAAACAATCATCATGCCCACAACCAAATGGGATGGAAAAATCTATAGTGCTATCTAGAATGTATTCTAATGCTGGAATATTCACTCTATATACAGTTGCTGCACTATCAGGTAAATGTAATGCATGTTGAACATATTTTATATTGCCTGCATATGCCACTCTGTATATTGTGCAGCACATCTATTGTTCATTAATCATTTAAACTTTTCCAGAAATATGCAGCAAGTACCCTTGAGTTCACAGGCAATGTGTTTATGACAACAGTCAATGCTATTTTCCCAGTTTCCAGCTTATATAACTACCTTCATAAGTATAATATAGTTCTTTAATAATACATCTCATAAGGGGATGAATAGCTGCTGGGATTGTTCAGGAGTGGTATGTGAATGCAGTGTAATACTTTCACAATCTATCATATTACTAGCATGTAAGAACCACTGCAGACTTACTGAAGAACATTGCTTTACACAGGGCTCGGTACTGTACAGATGTGCCCATACTGAATGGTCGACTGAGTACTAACAGATAAGAGGCATGACCATGCTCACTGTTCTATGAGTCTGTGGTATCATAGACATACCTAAAAAGACCACGTTCATCATATGTAAGATTTATTTTTTTTGCAAACATGGAGTTTACAGGAGTTGAGCTGACTTTTTTGGTTCTTCTTCCCTAATCACTCCTCTTCCTGACAGCACTGTTATTCAGCATCACTCAGGTGATTAAACCTCTTGAATTGACATCACCAGCTTCATGCAGAAGGAGAGTGAGTCAGGGAACTGTGACTGATACTTCCATTGGAAACTTAGAAAAAGTAATTGAAGGTCTAACTCCTACATGTTGGCATCTTTCAGAAAGTGACGCAATAGCATATCCTGTCTCAATATTAATTGATAGAACTGTCTCAGAAGCATATATACCCTCCATCTGGAAAATTTCCCATGTAATTCCTCTCCATAAAGGGGGTAACTCCACTAATCTATCAAACTACCGGCCCATTGCCATTCTGTCACCTCTGGCTAAAAGTATGGAAAAATGTATCCATAAGCAACTGTTACATTATCTCAATCAGCACAATCTCTTAGCTCCCTCCCAGCATGTATTTAGACCCCACCATAGTACCACCTCAGCCCTTTGATCCTTTTCTCAGACAATAAATCAAATTTGAAATAACAATACACTCTCCTCTGCCATCTTTCTTGACCTATCCAAGGCATTTGATATGGTAAACCACCAACTACTCCTTGGCACACTAAAACCTCTTGCCATAGATAGCCTGGTAATACGCTGGTTTCAGTCCTATCTAAGTGTAGACAACAAGCTGTGCTATGGAAGGATATCCTATCCTCCCTACTGCCAGTCACCCTTGGAGTTCCTCAAGGGTCTATACTAGGACCTCTCCTATTTTACATATTCATTAATGATCTTCATACAGTCATCCCCAAAGCAACCTGCATTCAGTATGCAGATGACTCTACCCTAATCTGTTCCAACACCTCCCCAACAGACCTGCAGACCTTATCCCAAAATACTTTCAATGTAGTAGAAAACTGGCTCACTGACAGGTGTCTTCTACTGAATCCAAATAAAACAAAACTGCTACTCTTCACCCCCACCTGGAAAGTTACATTCCCATCATTTACCATAACATCTAATAATGGCACAATAATTTCCCCAGAAAGTAATACAAAACTATTAGGTGTAATTGTTGACAATAACCTTAAGTTTGATGCTCACATCGACAAAACCATTAAAACAGTCAATAAGAAACTAGGATCTCTATATAGAATTAAGGCATTTCTAACCCCAACTGCTAGGACAGTGATTGCCCGAACACAATTACTTTCAACCCTTCTTTTTGCCTCCCCTATCTATACAAACCTGAGAAAATCTGACCTCAAAAAAACTCAATAGCTGCTACAATAACATAGCCAGATCTGCCACAGGTCCAGCATATAGAACCCACCAATGTCTTAACCTACGATCCCTAGGCTGGCTAGAGTTACCCTCTCAAATCCAGTATAATCAATTAATAATAGCCCACAAAGTCCTTTATCAGCCCGAAAGCACACCCATACTCAAAAATATAATTATCACTCCACTCTTCTGATAAAATGCTGGTACAAACTGTTAAATCCAAAAGCTTAGCAGGTGAGTCACCATTTTGCAACTCTGTTGGTAAAATCTAGAATCGATTTCCTGCCGAACTTAAAGCAATTCATTCTATAAACCAATTTAAATGTCTCTCAAAATATACCTAAAAAGTCACTGGCTGTGCCCCTGTACAAACCCTGACTAACCATCTCACCATTCACTTTACTATCTGGCTACATGTAGAAAAGTCTTAAAAAGTCTGAAACATTGACTGTCACTCTCAAATGTATTGTACTACTGAATGATATGCTACCTTACACAGCCTTGTACCACTAAAACTGTTTATGTTCTATTAAGAAAATTAATATTGTAAAGTTTTTAAGTATGTATGTATTCCAATAATTCTGTAACTTGTATCTATATGTAACTGCATGAAACTACTACTGTTAACTCTTCTGTATCTATCCACAAGTGGAGATTTTCTCCCTGGGCCTCCGCTGAAAATGGACCTGCATCCATTCAGACTATCCCAGTTAACAAATGTAAAATAAATAAATAAATACATTATTAGACATGGATCGCTCCTTATGTATTCTCTGTCCTCCTACTAAAGTGACAGCACCTCCTCATGGCCTGCACATTCACCTTTTCCAGTTGCCATTCCTTTCTAATGCTAGCTAAGGCCACGGGCCACAAAGACCATGTGACTAACTCCAACACATTGCCATTATTTCTCCCTCAAATAGAAATGAGCAGGCACAACAGAATAATTGCTACCCCTAACAGCTCCAGCAGGTTGCTGTGCTGTATTAGTGCATCCAGGTCTGGGTCATTGTCAGGCCACATTCCTCTACATCAGTGTAGCTGGCTTACTCTGCAAGACTTGCAGAATTTGGGACATACTACTGGATCAATACACCCATGTGAATTTTGGCACTATCCACAATCAGTCTCTGACAAGCTACAAATTTTGCAGAGAATAAGATTCCGAAAGACTGCATGCTAATGAGGCCCTTCAATGATGCTTGGCATCAGAGAGCTACATATTTATTTATTTATTTATTTTCTTTATACATGTTTTTACTTACTAGAATTTTCTATCAGAAGTTTGACAGGGAACAATGAAGTGATACCCTTTTCAATGGAGGCCTCAGGAAAAAAGTACCAAAAGCAGTCATGGCATACATAGATATACTGTATATAGTAATAATATATAAAGCATGCAGTAGTTCTGCAAGTTCAGAAGCAAATTAATGATATAGGACTTTGACATTCAACTCTGTAGTGTTCTCAGACATTTATATATAGATATACATAAAGACAGTTGGCAGGCGTAATGCCAATTGCTGACAGACCTAAAAATAAATAAATAAATAAAAGACTGAAAATCTAGATGAAGAACACATTTATAACATCAATGTTCTCATTTAAATATTCCCCTGCACTCCATGGGAGAGGCAAGCCCCCACCCCCTTGAACATATGTATACCAAGTCTGAGATTTCTATAGCTTGGAAAAAAGGGAATCTTTGGGGAAATTGCCATCCCTGACTTGTCATTTGTAAGTCTATTTTTTTCATTAATTTAACATCTGTGTTTTGGGACTTGGTCTAATAGGCCCCAATATCTAAAAAGATTACCTTGTACCTCCTCATAGGGAGTTGCCTAATACAGAGGCATGTCAAATTATCTATTATATCACATCCATATTATGTGTGTGTGTGTGTGTGTGTGTGTGTGTGTGTGTGTGTGTGTGTGTGTGTGTATATATATATATATATATATATATATATATATATATATATATATATATATATATATATCGATAGATATAACTATAATATATATATATATATATATAGATATAGATATAGATACATACATATATATATATATATATATATATATATATATATATATATATATATATATATATATATATATATATATATATATATATATATATATATACATAGATACATAGATGCATATATATATATATATATATATATATATATATATATATATATATATAGGTTTACTATTAAAATTTCGAACGGCAATCCGTCGACTGTACTATAGTTGAACATGGAAGTTCGAAAATGATAATTGCAAAGTCAAAAAAACAATCTAGGAATGGGTTTTAACATGGGTCGAGGTAGGGGAGATGTTTGTAGTTCAGAATAATACTGAACACCTACCTCGACCCATGTTAAAACCATTCCTAGATTGATTTTTTGACTTTGACATTCGACTTTTTCAAACTTCCGTTGCCGACTATAGCACAGTCGACGGAGTGCTGTTCGAAATTTTAATAGTAAACCTGTACATATATATAGATATAGATACTCCCCGGGATTCATGAAGCTTGCGCCAGGTGCAGGTGTAGCGTAGGTGGTATAATGCCAAATATGGCCGCCGAGTGATTCAGGTACGATCCAATTCCACGTGCACTACCAGCGTACGCCAGATCTGCGCAGGTCTCAGCTCATGTATGCTAATCACTCCATGCGCAGTAGTGCAGCATGCAAATGAAGGTACATAGCGATTCATGAATTGGTGCAGGCATAGCATAAGCATACAGAAATGTAAACCAAAAAAAACAGTTTACATTTTTCCAAACAGAACATCGGAGCCATGAAAGTAGACCAAACTTACATATTACAAAGTTATCATATGCCAATGGCTAAATATACAGCCAATGGGATAAAAAAACATGCACAACACATAAAAAATAACATTTAATGTCATGGCCACACTAACGCAAAGTACAACCGCAGGCCATTTGTGCGCAAATGAGAACACAAGGAAAATATATACAGATGTCATAAAATTGCAATGTAACACAAATCATGATTTCACCATAATAGTCAATGGTATGCATGCTACACCACAACCAAGCTGCAAGGGTTACTAAAGGTCTGTGACAGTGTTCGGTGTGGTAACTATGAATTAGTAGTCAATGCCATGCAAATGAGGCAAGTAATACTGAATCGCAAACGTCCCGCCGGCCTAAGGATGTACCATACGGTGCAGTGCTACAACACCGAGGAGTGATCTGGATGTATACATGACATCAGCAGTGGGGTGTGCAACAGTAGCTGTAAGCACATTGGAGCATTGCAAATCCGGGTTGCCCGTTGCTAAGCAAAGCCGCAGGATAGGGGTGTGGATGTAGGCATTGCTTTGCTTAGATGAGAGCACACATGCTGCCCGAAAGCGCATGTGTACTTGGATGACAACGTGCTCGAAACCTGGTAAGCGGCCGCACGCGGCGTGCACCACAGCTCAAACAGGAAGGTTATGGGAAGACAATAAGGAAATGCTGCAGTAGGGTAATTGGAGTGCAACTGAGTAATTAACACCTATTAACTCACAGGGGGCTATTGACAGCAGCTAACAAGGCTGCTAGTAGCAACCTGCAGAACAGGATAGGGGAGGTGTCGGATTGCAAAGAAAAGAGAACTGTTACCGCAGAGCAAAGCAAACCTGCAGTAGATCGGCTATAGAACACATTTCGCAACACGATCCTGGTTTGGGAAAGTACTAAACAAGAAAGCAGGCTGCTGGATGCATGCCCGACAATGGGAGGGGAATCGTTAAGAAAAGTGAAGGCAAGGGCAAGAGGTGATGCACGGCAGCTAAATGTAATTCAACACCAAAGGCACCACAATAGCAGAACCTGTGGTAAAACATATAAGTAAGATACCCTGCAGCTCTGGTTGTACATACACACCCTATGACATCATCAGTGTTCAGGGCACAATAGTATAAAGTGTGAAAGCACCTCACACACACTCGTCTATTCCCAAACACTGCACCATCGGTGTAAATAGACGGGGAACTTTTTCAATGTACTTGTTGGGAGATGCCATAGTTGTGATTCATCACCATGTGTTGGAGACTGAAGGTGGTGTGGAGGATGATGCTGACAACCACCTCAGGCCCCAGAGGAGGAGAAGAGTGTTCAGACCAAGGATAACCTACCAGGGGCTACATGATCTGGAGATAGTAGAGCGTTACAGGGTGGACAGGGGCATCATACTACAAATTTTTGAGCTGTGCCAGCCACGCCTCAGATCCAGAAACAACAGAGGGGAACCCATCCCAGTGGACACGAAGGTATGTGTAAGCTTGAGAATACTAGCCACAGGTACCTTTCAATGGCAACTGGAGATATCATGGGGATCTCACAGGCATCAGCATCCAGGGTACTACACCAGTTCCTGGATGCCATGTTACCACATGCCAATGAGCATATATACTTCCTCCGAACTCAGGAGGAGTTGGCCAGCAATATGCATCTCTTCCACCATGTGGCAGACTACCCAGAAGTACTGGGTGCAATAGACTGCATGCACATACATATCAAGTCACCACCTGGTGAGCATGGTAGGCGCTATGTAAACCGCAAGGGATACCACTCCATCAACTGCCAGCTCGTGTGCAATGCCCAGGGCATTATCATGGATGTGTGTGCTGGCAGCCCATGAAGCTACCATGACTCCCACATCTGACATGCCTTACAGCTGTATCAGATATTTGTCAGGGGGGACATCCCATATGGTCACCTTGTGGGGGATGCTGGCTATGCACTGGAGCCATGGATGATGACTCCCATCAGAAATGCACACACACCCATGCAAGAACTCCATAATGAGGCACACGCACAAAGCAGAATCATCATAGAGCATGTGTTTGGGATGCTGAAATCACGGTTCCATTGCTTGGACATATCTGGTGGAGCCTTGCAGTACTCTTCAGGCACGTGTGCCCACATCTTCATAGTATGCGCCATGCTACATAATATGATTCTGCGGAAGCAGCTGCAGCAGGGACATAATGGTGAAGGCCCTCACAGCCCACCACAATTGCCAAGGGCATCACAGGCACAGAGGGATTCAGACCATGAACACCCTGTGCCAGCCCCAGTAGGCAGACGGAGGCATGCCCAATATGCCCATGCCTTGGCAAAGAGGGAACGTATAGCACATACACTGACAGTGTAGGCCCCTATGGACTGACACACTTGTCCACCTGCACACACAGTAAAATGGATGGCAGACACACATGACCACCTGTAAACTGTTATGTATAGGTGGTCTACTGTGTGAATCCTACATAGGCAGCCCTCAACTATTGCACAGACAACAGCTATTGGAACAAGGTAAGTCAACACCTGAACAGTAAAAGAAGCTAACAGCATGTGTTGATACTGTATGTATAGGTTCCTAGGTACACCAGTAGGTACATGCCTGACTGTCAGAGGCCATTCATCAACCTAAGCAAAATGTGTCTGCTGTCGCCACTCCATCGATTAACTAACTGTCCCTCTGTGGAGCAGATTCAATTGCGGGATCGCTGAGTGTAACCACTGTTCCCCACCCACTCTGCAAGGATTCCCTGGTGTGTTAATGAGGGTCTCCATATAATGTAATCAGGGATATAGTTCCAAAGCATTGGGAGTACCCATGACAGGTATCTGTCACCCCAGCATTCTCCAGTTATGGTTGTGGCAAGGTATAGCACATTACAGTGTGTGGCTCACTGTGACATGGATTCCCATAGCTGGAGCACATCCATTAAACATCACTTGGACATACCATTAATAGGTATCATCAATATGTAAACTAACTGAGTTACACATTTGTTTGCAGTATGGAGGAACAGCCGTAGTACAGTCCACATACAAAAAACCATAACACTTGTACATATCCAAGATGCCCCAGTAGTAAAGCCACTGACTGTATTGTGCATGTTCCCGGTTCCACGACCTGCAAGGACTGTTACGTAATTCTGATGGCTCGAATAATGGATGTTGGATGCAGGTCATTAGACCACGTTTAAGCACATGTTAGTGGGTTTATGCGCCGGCAAGTGATGGTAAGCGTTTAAACATGACTACACGGATATGCACAAAACAGGTCTAAGCTTTGCTGAATATCGTGCAGATCACGGTCAAAGATGGCCAGAATAGCTGAAATCTGCATTATTCACCCTTGTACTAATAGTGCCTGCTCTGAGAGGAAAAACGACCACTGCCAGGAGTAGAACACGCAACCATGTACACAATCACCTACCACTAAGCTACCTGAGATGTACCAATGGCAGGTGTGTATTGTGACAGGTTAAAACACAAAAGGGCGGAGTTCAGGAAATAGTATACAACGCCATGTACCCAATGAAAGTTGTGTTCACTCTCTCTCTCTCTCTATATATATATATATATATATATATATATATATATATATATATATATATATATATATATATATATATATATATATATATATATATATATATATATATAATATAGAGATAGAAAGGGTGCTAGAGATATATATGTCGATATATACAGATATACATATATCTGCAAATATATATATAGGTTAACAACATGTACACAACCATGGAGGTACAAATAAATAGGATAGTACCAACTACCGAATGCTTTACTTACCGACATGAGTAATCACGAGGCTTAAATACCAAAAGACCACAGTACCGGAACACTAGAACCACGAGTACTATTATCACGATGTTAAGAGACATTTAGTTATTGCTGCTGCTGTTGCAGTCCAGGTAGGTACTGTGTTTAAGTGTGTTTCTAATTGCTGTAGTGTGTGTTCTGAGTGTGGTGTGTTTCCGTGGGACTGTAATGTGTGTGTGTGTGTGTGTGTGTGTGTGTGTGTGTGTGTGTGTGTGTGTGTGTGTGTGTGTGTTTGCTTCATGTGTCTGTTCGTGCTAACTCAGAGGTAGATTATTACAGTAGGTGTGGCCATAGCCTGCCTTAGGCATAGGGTTACCACCTGTCCCACTTTGAGAGGGACAGGCCCCCCCTCTGGGCAGTTGGGTCCTGACAAAAAATATTAAAAAGGGCAAATGTCCTGAGATTGTAGGACATAATTATGTCCCATATTTTATGTAATAGTTGCATAAAATAGTTATTTCTGTATCTAAAATACCTAAATGTTACAAGAAACATAATAAGCAACTAAACTGCTACAAGAATAAGCTTTTATTTAGGAAAAAAAGTTAAGTTCTATCCTTTGTACTGACTGTGGGTATGTGTCTGCCTGTAAAATCTGATGTGTGTCCTGAAAATGTCCCACTTTGGCCATTTGAAAAGGTGGCAACCCTACTTAGGCATAGGCCAACTAAGCAGCTGCCTAGGGCACTGCTTTAGTGGGGGCACTTTACCAGTATTTATTTGGTGTAGGTAGACCAGGATGGGGGCACTGCGTGGTGTGGTGGGGGTGCCGTTGTGCCCTTTGCCTAGGGCACCAGTAGACCTAAGGCCGCTCCTGGGTGTGATGTGGGGGGCGAAGCCACCCACATGGGGTGTGTATGGGGCATGGCCACCTGGCCATATTTAGTGTTGGATGGTTTGTTTGGATGTGATGGGTAGCAGTGTGTCTGTGTGTGCATGTGAGTGTTCTGTGTTAGTTCCGGGAATTTGATTGTTGCGAGTTTGAGTGTTCGGTATTGTGTGGTTTGGGAGTCTGTGAATGGTAATGTGGTTGTTGGACGTGTGTGCGATCCTGAATCCGTGGGTATGCCGTATACAGCAGTTGAAATCTTCAAATATGTGCACAACATGGACCATAGCAATCACAAATTCTGCCACGACCGAACGTTATGAACAAAGGATATGGAGACTATATTATAGCAACAACCCACGCCTGGGTGTGGGTAATTCTGGATTTACCCACGGTTGTCTTTGTTTGGCCACTCGGGCTTCGTCCTCGTGAACAAACCACACCAACTGCAGGTCAGTTCACCATTACCCACACCCAGGCATGGGTTATTGCTATAATACACTATTACAAATATGTGCTATGGACATGAGCTAAACATGGGGTTAACACCTGTCCCACCTTGAGGGCAGTCCCTCTATGTGCGGTAGTGTCCTGACCAAATTGAGTAAAAATACCAATGTCCTACAATCTCGAGATGTTCTGCATGTTCCATATTGAATATAATGGTTGCATAAAATAGTCATCTCTATCTAACATACCTACATGTAACAAGAAAAAGGATAAGCAAGTAAACCGCTACAAGAATATAAGCTTTTATGTGGGCATATATGTAAAGTTTTATACTTTCTACTGACCGTGGGTATGTGTCGGCCTCTAAAATCTGATATGTGTCCTGCAAATGCCCCACTATGGCCATTTGAAAAGGTGGCAACCCAAGCCAAAGAGGTTCAGTCACCAACACAACTCCAATGAGTGCAAATATCTGTGACAGAATTACACTAGACAGCTTTCATGTAGCAACATTTCATTACATATCGATGTATTTCCAGAGGGATTGAAGGATCGACATCACCTGCATGCTATATAGGAACCAATTAACAATGGTTTAATGAATAAGAATGCAATAACCATAGTATTAGTCTACTAAATGATAGGTCTTCAATTAGGGAAGGAGCCCTCTCACACATACGGAATATGTATAAATGCAGTCCCCACAAACCTTTATCTGCTATGTACACCCACCTACAT